>NW_010203664.1:0-13687 GCF_000695765.1 Mesitornis unicolor
ATTTATTAATATTAAAATATTCCTTCTTATCTCCTTACTATCTAGAAAAGAAAAAATAAAAAATTGCCTATCGGCCATCTCTGTTGATTCAAAAATAAGTTATCACAGGTGTGAATTTAAAGGAAATGTTTTCTAGCAAATCCTAGAAATGTGGAGCCTGGTATAATCTCTCAAAAGACTGTCAGTTGTTGTTTTTGACCAAAGGCTAGAAAAAGCAGTCCTGTATCACAGATCTTTTATGTTTAAACAGAAATACAATGCTCCCTTTACACATTGTTTTTTCATCAGCTAGAAAGATGCTGAACCCATGTGTAAATGTGGAACTCAGAAAAGGAAAAAACCCCAATAGAATAAATTGTTGCTCCAGTGAATACAGTGAGACAGTGAAAATTAATTTCTTTTCATCCTGATGGCTTGCTTTCTTCTCATACATTGTTGTGTTTTATGAGTCATTCCACTCTGTGCAGAGAAAACACTTGCCACTATAATTTAGAATGTAAGCACATTTTTTATTTTGAAACAGAACAAAAACAAAGGTAGAGAGATCAGCGTCAAGACTGTATTATTATTTGTGTCTTCCCACCTGTCATTAACATCATTTATTTATTCCAGGTCATGCAGGCATTAAGCACTAATTACTTGCTTTGTTTAGACAAGTCATTCTATTTAGAACTACAGCAATTAGAGATTTTTAAAGAGGAAATTTAATTGTATTTTTTATAACTTTTCTACTTTTAGTTCTAGAAATGTCATACTCCTAGCTGCATTTTTTACCTAATGTATTTTATTTAGTACATAGCAGAACGACATAATTTATTTTTACACCAAATACTGATTAAAGCTCTGTTCTACACTGCAGAGTCTTCTTTCACATTTTGAATGTTTGAAAATGCTGAGTTCAGGGAATAATTCCTATTTAATATCTTTGAAATGATGTTGAGGTTGGAAATATTTTCTGTGCACATTGACAAGCTATCCACTGTCAAACAGAAAGCAAAATAATTAAGTTTTCTCTGCTTTTAGTCTTAATTTTTCTTTTCCTGAAGTAAGTGAAGCAATATACTCTGCTTCTACTATCCCAGGGAACCTTAAGGACTTCATTGAAATTTGAGGGAAACAGAAAAGTAGATAGATCAAAAGAGTTATCAAAAAGGCAATGGAAGGTCACTTGTGAAAAACAAAACGAGTATTAGAGAGGTAACTCGAACTGATTACCTGTTCTTCAGTGAGCATTATGGTGGAGGGAACATTTGTCAACTAAGCAGCCCAAAATGAACAAAAATTATAAGCAGTACTATGGATTACTATAAGTATTTACACAACCTTGACTAGCTATGAGGATTACTTAATATGAACAGTCTTTTTTTTTCTCCACAACCCCCATAACTTAAGAGTTTGCAAATGTTATCCTGGCACTGCCAGAAACAGATTTGTGTTGACCTCAATATGTCACCAGAAAGGTTTTCTGGGAATTCTTTTGTTTTCCATATGGCATCTGAGTATATTGGAGAGACAAGTCTTCTGTTATTTCTTTAGTCAAGCAAAGCAGTCCTTTTTTATTGTTACAAAATATTTATTCATGTCACATTATTTTACAAAGTAGTATTTATTCTGCACCGAACAGTCCAATGAAACAAACTTTCAGTTTGATGAATGGTGTCTAGATTCAAAAGCTGAATTAGACAAGATCGAATTTATTCAGTCACATGAAGTAGATGTTAATTGCATTTATTCAGTCATTAAAACATTGAAGAATCCTGCAGTTGGAATTGTGAATTAGCTTGGCTGAGTCCAAAGGATATAGTAATTACATCAACAAAACTACCTGTATATATGGATGTGTATTTATGTGTGTCTTAGAGTATGCTTTTGGGTTTTGCAGCTGTGATCTGTTGTGTGACTCTAAGGAAATGTCAGAAAATTGAGATTATCCCACTCTACTTCAGATTATATACACTTCAGGTATTTCACAGTTTTTAAACACCAAACAGATTGGCTATATTTTCTGTAGTAAAATTCTTCTTTATTGTGCACTCAGAACCTCTAGCAAGTGGATCAGGATGACCATCACAGATACCTCTCTCAAAAAAAAGAAAGAATTCCCAAGTAGCATATTAAAAGTCCTTCCTTTCTTCTCTAACCTCTATTCTACCTCCCTTGCCAACATTTTTTGACAAGAGACCTAGGTGTCACTTGCAAGAAGAAAAGGCACCTCATCGTCTCAGCTGGAGGGGCAGCAGATGGACACAGAGGCAGAAGCAGCACATGCAGCCCCCGCTGCAGCGTGGCAGGAGCAGGGGAACACCTGCAGCAGGTGTCCTCCTGCTTCAGGTGGAGTCCCCCCGCTCCCCCTTCTGCTCCCAACTTCGGCTGAGACCCAGGCAGTCAGAAGCTGCTCGGCTTTATCTTGCTCTGCATCTTATGAAGCAACAGCATCTGCGTCTGCTGATACAGATTCACTGACTATTGAAAAGTAAATGGGCTGTAGCTGCATGCATGTGCAAGGACAAGTTTCACAGGTGCCAAAAGCGTACCTTGGGTGAGACAGCTACTGGGTTTTGGGCTGCAAGAGTTAAAACTGGCATCTGCTTACTCCTGGTTGGGACAAGTTTGCTGGATAGATGGGAAGGGAGGAGGAGGAGCAAATGTCCAATTAAGGGAGAATTGTCAATGTGAACAACATCTATACAAAATTTAAATGCTTATACGGTTCATTGCAGTACTTCAAATGTATTTGTACTATTGAAATATCAAAATCACAATCTGATATCCGAAAAAAAAAATTTATGACTTTGTGGTTTAGCTTACAAAACAATGCTTAAGAAAAAAAGGATTAAGTAATTCTAACCCAAGACTTAATCTTACATATTCATATTTCACCCTAATACTTCTTAAGTTCACAAAAGAAAATATCCTCTAGTTCAATCCTAACCATTTTCACATACTAAATCTTCTTGGACTAACCACTACAGTTTTACCTGTACTGTTTCTATACAGGTACTACACAGCAGTCACAAAACTCCTCCTGATCTGCTTACTGATGTAAATTAAAAATCTATTTCATGTAGTAGAAGGCATTACTCTAGTTTATATGACATGTGAGTTACGTTTTCAGAGAGCAATTTTTACATGTCTTTGGAAGAAGCCAGTCTTGATACTACATTTGAACTAAATTTGAAAGTGATTCATTTATTTTCTTTTTGTATTTTTTGTTTGGTGTGTTTGGTTGAAAGAGTTTAAAAATTTGTTAAAAATTGGAAGGAGACCTCCAATATTTGAGAATGATACAATAATACTGGAGATGATTCAAAATAAAGATGTGATGTGCCAATAATCAACAGTTAAATTGCAAAAGTATGAGAAGTTCTTGAATATTTCTATTTAAATGAAACTAGCAAACACCAAACAATTTGTAGCAAACACCAAACAATACAGTTTGTATTTCCATAAGTATTGTTCTCATCTGTCAGCTTCAAAACCCCTCTTACTGTTGACTCCAGATTTCTTTGTTGCAATATTTATAAACCTGCTCTCATGTGTCTTTTAAGGAAATGTGAATTAGCCAAATAATGAAGCTATAATTATAATCTGTTTGATAGCTGTTTGAATAGAAAATCAAAAACTTGCTGTTATCCAGCAGCATGCCAGAAAGACTGCCTTCCGTTACCAAAAGGTACTAGTTTTATTACTTGTAAAGATAAAGACTAATTAAATGTTACACAGCCTTTCAGTAATTCAAAAGCTCCATTAATGAGGAGTACCATCCTGTTAAAAAGGTTATAAGTCAAACCGGTCTGAAGAATGAAGCGAGCTTCTAGAAGCATAGCAATTCAAACATCCCATATAAGAAACCTGAGTGTTCAGGAAACTGGGAAACCCTTCTTAGGGCCAGCATGGGTAGAGTTTACAGAAAACCCAGGTACTGCTATGTTTGCAAATGTGTTTGCATGGGTAAACCTTTGTTTTGTTATGTATTTTGGCTGTGAGCAGGCAGCACGTATCAGGCCACTCTGCCTGATGGATTTTGAGTTCAAGGCTCATGATGTACCGAAGTTGCTATGTGGCAAGGTGGAAAAAAAGTTACAAATCATGCTGGGTTTCTTATCTTCCTTCCCAGCTGATGGTACAGCCATTTTCATACCAGAAGTTACGTTCCATTTCCTTCCATGGTTTTTACAGAAGGTAATCCAGACATGTCAGGTTGTGTGCAGAGGCAGATGGACAGAAGTGTGGGTAAGTTGGTTTATATATGTATGTATGTGTGTGTATACACGTGCGTGTGTAAGTAGTACATACTCATATACAGACATTTTATATGCCTATATATGTTCACATGTTCCAGTGGCCCGTGTGACTGTAGGAAGCAGTGGATTAATGTGTGGCTTCCCTGTGCATTCCCCTTTTGTGCAGTTTCCCTTGGACTAGCCGAGTCCCTCAAGACAGCATAGAGTTAGAAAACATCTGTATTTTGAAGAGTTGTGTCAGCACTGTCTGGAGCAGAGCCCTAAAGGAGTGGAAGAGAGCTTAACCTTCCCCTCTGCTCAGGTGGGCAATGGGGAAGTAGGGGTGAAGCTGCCCTGGCTGCCTGTGCATGGGCTGTCTGGCTCCCTGAGTGCAGAGGAGTGAATGCTGCTTGCAAGGGGTTAAGCCATTAAGTAAGACATAATCGATAAAGGCAGGGATTAGGATATCCCACCTGTGATGAAGTCTTACGGGCAAAGGTTTAGCTGCAGACTGTAGGTTTATTTGTGGTTGGTATTTCTTAGAACTTACAGCGACTGCAATACAGGAGGAAGGATTGAGTTTTTTTCTTTAATTTTATATTTTGGTGAGTAAGTACAGCCAAGGTTATTCAAAATCAGTGCTGCGTTTCTTTAAATAAAAGTGAATGGAGGGTTAATACCTTATCCTAGGAGTTTGGAATTATATCTGAGCATGAAAAGCATGATTCATTTAAATGTGAACCTTTTCAAATTATATTTTCTGTGAACTGGTGCCAACTCGATTACAGAAACTCCTTTTGTACTGATGTGGTTAGTAAACTGCCTGTTTGTTTTAAATCTAATACAAATGCTTAAATTTACTGACATGCCTATATAGTATATATTCATTTGCTTTGAGCATTGGTGATTCTGTCATTCTTAAATAGCATGTTCTGGGAAATACTGTTAAGGAAGAAAAAATTACCTTTATTTAAAAGGGTTATAGACAGAAAAAATATGCAAAATGGGTTTAAGTTTTTTCTATATATATATATTATGACTACTGAAGAACCTCACTGTTGGGCCTTACAAGAGAGTAAGCTTTGTTTAGACTCCTCATATCTCTAGAGCAATGGGAAACAGCCTGTTAACGAGAAGCAAAGTCACCATAAACATTCTGATATTTATTCCCCAACATGAAAGATCAGTGATTCTGGGACTTGCTGATGCCCCATTCATAAGGTGGCTGTTCCTCTTGATGTTCCTCAGCTTGCTGTGGGTTATGTTCAGAGACTGGTAGTGGAGCAGCTGGCTGGCATCTGGATGTGGTAAGAGGTCATCTAGCAATGCCATGCCAGAGGACCTATCTGTATGTTCACCACAGAAAAAAATAACCTTGCTGCACAGCTTTTTGAGAAATAAAAAGGCTTAGGGTGTCATTCACATGGCAAAAAAAAGGGCTTTATAAAAAAGAAATCATAGGTTCTTCAGTCTTGCTTTTAAAGGCTTTCTAAAGGAGACAAAGGAATATTTTCTTATAAAATACTGCCAGACCATGAAGTTGAAAAATAGTTGTTGCTTCTTGATAACAAATACGTCAGTAACATAAAATTGAGTTGGGCTTAGTTGTCTTATGCCTTTCCAGAGTATAAAGAACATTAGCAATGTTTGAGCTTCTAAAAGCCATGGGTTTTGAAAATCTTGTTTCACTCTGTAGCTGGCAGGAATCAGTGAGAATTTTAATCAAGAATATGGTATGTGGTTATATCTCACACATGAGTTCTTTGAACAGTGAATTGGTTTTCCTAAAAACACTAACTATTGCAAACCTGTGATGTGAGATGAGGATGGTCTCTGAGTGATCATTGCATAGATATGATGGCAATCACTGCATACATCTTACAGACATCGTATATTCCTTGTTTCATTGTACCACTGTATAGATTTCTACACCAGTAAATGGGTATAGAAATAGCTTTCCTGGAATTTTGTCTGCTAAAAGCAAATATGGCACAAAATCTTTTCTCCAAATTGTTAGGTTCATATTTATGTGAACTGCTTAACTCCAATTTCCTTGTTCAGTATTTCTTTGCCAGAAATAAAGTGGATTCCATCAACAAGCTGAGATATAAATCTTGAACAATTGAGACCTTTGGGAAATGGTTGGAATAATGGATTGAATGTCGTCTGTGTATGCAAAGTTGACAGAATCTGTCAATCTTGAGGAAAGCTTTGATGTGTGGGTGTTTATATACCTGTATGTCTAAGGTGACTGCACTGTGACAGTCCTTAGTTTAAGTGACAGCATATTTGGATCATTAATCTGGCCCCTCATCTACCAGATTTCAAGGTAACTGAACAGTCACATGTTCCTTTTGGAAAGAGCTGGAGTACTTTTTATATCTTAAGAGCCACTTACTCCCATTCAGAAAATGTTTATTTCATAAAATAGTAATCTGGGTGTGTCTTCATGCACTGCAATGCACAGATCTGCATTTTGACTTGCATCTTTTTGACTTAATTTGACTGCACTGGTGAACATAAGACAGTTCTGATGTTTGCCCGCTGAGTTTTGCAGGTTACAACTTCTAGCTTGGAGGCATGATGACCAGCTGATAAATACTGTGTCACTCTTGTATGCCCCAAAAAAGTCTGTGTCCTGAGTAAACATGGGAATCAGAGATACCTGGAGAAGCTGAGAACTTCAGAGAGCTGTAAGAGAAAGGGATTTTCAGAAGAGCTTTCTGTTGAGAAAATCTCAGCTGAGAATCTCCCCCGCTTCCCAGATAAATATAACCTGAAACAGAAAAGTGTGAATCGTGCTGCTCAACAAGTGTCCTCATCCCCTCTGCCTAGGGCCAATGCTTGAGAGGCTGTGATATGCACCGAGAATGAGCAGCCTCAGCACATAGCTTCACCGAGGTGTATCGATACAGCTACAGGAGCCTGCCTGCTGTAGGCCAGGCACACTGAACAGCATGGGGCAGAAGCCACCCTGCAGCTTCTCCAGGTACTGCCCTGCTGCTCTGCTCTGGGCTCCTGCTGTTACGACCTGTAGTTAGGCCTGTGCTTTACCAAAGGTCGTTCTTGATTTGTTTGCCCAGTTAGAGGATCACAGGAGACAATTTATTCCTACCCAGCAAAACACGATTATCCCAGCACATAGCACAAGGGACAGAGCAGGGATCTGGCAGCATCCCAGATCTGAGCATAAAAGAATCAGAGAAGGAACAGGGCGAGTGAGTCCCCCACTCTCTGTTCTGGCAGAGAATGCTCACCTGATAAAAACCCTTCATTGCCTCCTTGCACACTGTAACTCGTTTTTCTCTCTCTTTAATCCCTAACCATGCTGTCTGACCTGAGCCAGCCAACTTTCCTTATCTCTGATCTTCTGATGACTATTTGCTATTTGAACTCATCTAATAATTGATTATATTGTGTTAAAATTATGGATAGCCCTAGGCAGACACAAAGCAGGTAGGTATTTGTTACTGCTTTCATAGTTAGCATTTGGGGACAGCCTACTGCAAGCTTCACTGGAACCCCTGCAAGGGCTTTTCTGAGAACTGGTGAGGGAGCTCCCTCCTTCCAAAGGTGAACATTTGCAGGGAAACGTTCTCAATCCCCAAATAAAAATAAAATTCCTAAAGAATGCAAAAATACAGACCTTATATTTTTCTCCAGGTTTATTTCGCTGTGGAATTTCTCTGTAATTGGACCCCCTCAATATTTCTTGCACAAAGGAGATGTTGAATGCATTGTCTTTTCTGTATTATGTTATTTAGCTTCATGAATAAGTTGAAAGGTAAAATGATCTTTTTTTGGTACCCTAGAAGAGGAGTTCTGGGAGAAAGATGCAGAAAAGTTAATTATTTTGGTTTTTGCATTGCTAACAGTTTGTAATATATTAATGGAAATCCTAACATGCACCAGTGTTCTTAAAATTCATGCTTGCTTACATTTTTTTCTGTATTTATAATTCCAGAGCACATAAATAATTATACTGCAGTTTAATACCTGAACATTAGCTCAAGCACAGGAAGCCTGCAGATTCTATAGGAAAATCCTGATTCATTTACTCAGTTCAACAACTTATACTGTCCCTCAGCTACTGGATAGTTTCCCACTGCTAGTAGACAGCAAACCTAGGCAGAACTCCATAAACATTGATCTTTTATTTCATTACAAAGTTAGCTTTTTGAGTTTAAATTGCAGATGAGATTGATTTGAACCAACCTGACAGAATTTGCAATTAAGTAAATTATGGACTTCATCTCTTCAGCCTCAAAGCTCATCTGTGTAAAGTGGGCAGGTAGGAAAGAATAGCTCTTCTGGAATTGCTCCATTTCAATAAATGGTTGGATCTAAACTGTCCTGCAGGAGTGTGCCAAGGTCTGGATCTCCCAGAGGATGAGGTAGCTCATGGGCTCTTATGCTCAAATGTCTCCTCCACAGATATGGAGTTGGACCATGCTATGTGCCCCTCATTTTAGACCTGCTCCAAAAACATATGACATACACTGCGTCACATCCCGCCTCAGAGGTGGGAGGAGAGCGACTAAAGTTCTGCATATCCCCTCAGGCTAAATTAAGGTGCAACAACACCGAATGATCAATTAAATGTTTTATTTATAATGTAAACATTTTGAACCTATAAAAGCTAAACAATTTGAACTTGGGAAAATGTAAAAGTGGTTGTCAATGTGGATCCTTGATGGAAACCTTTTGTAAAAAGGAGGAAAAGAGTGATAGGAAGGAGATAAGGAGGGATATCACCACCCTTGGGTCCCAGGATGATTCGTCTATGACAATGATGGACAGGACAGTCCTCCCGTGGAGGGCACACATGTGGCTCCCTAAGCCACTTTTCTTCTCATTGCTGAGCAGAACCTGTCTTTTGTTATGCAGCACCTGCCTTGTCACAATGTTTGAGACGTCATTAACTCTTCAGTCTCTCACATATTGGAACAGAAAGCAAACCAAAATGTTATGGCATAAAGTTTCCAAAAAGGGTTATTTTTATGTTTACATTTTCATTCTGAATGTACATTTTAAAGTCAATTAAGAATACTAAAGCTTTCCAAGCATTTCAGTTGGCTTTAGTGGTCTAAATTTCCTGTACTCAGTAGTCCTAAGTATTGTACCTAACTGCATAAGGTTTGCTTTTTATTTAGCCCAGAGAATACATTGGTTGCTTTCTAACCACTGATTTTTAGTGCTTAGTATCTGACTTGCTAAAGACAATGGCAAAAGTCTTCATAAATTTGCTGAATGCCAAAACCTTTTTAGTCTATATGGAAACAATGAGGTCTATTAGGTAAAAGGAATTTGTGTCCATCTTTTTAACCATCTTAAATAAGAAAATATTGGAAGAAAGTAGTCTGTTTTTCAATTAGAGCAAATATTTGAAACAAGGTTCATAACTTGAATTTCACTAGTGCTCAGTTTCACAAAGCATCTAAAAATTTAAAGCTAAAGGTTAAAACAGTAAGTTAAGGGAAGAAGTTAACAATACAAAATGTCTTACCTGAAGGATATCAAACGTTTAAAAATCGCTATTAGATAAATCAGAGAAATGACTGTTCTCTAACCTAGTCTGTTGGTATTCTCAAAGGAAGTAATCATTATGTAATTATTTTCTTGAGACAGGCAGCATCATCAACAATTTTTTAATGAATTTTATGACATGCTAATTTCCCATCTGTCCCAAGTAATATAGACTCTACACTTTAGCTCATTCACCATAACTTAATAGCAAAATTGCGAGAACTAAATATCTGTTCAGTCCTTCTGAAGGTTAGGTATAGATGAAAACATTCATGTTGTTTGTATTGAAGGGAGCATTCCCTCTCAAACATGTCTCTAGCATTAGTTATCAATGTCTTCATGCTGACAGTCGTCAACAAAAAAAAACCCTTCTCGGTATGGAAATCTAGGCCCAGGCGCTTTCAGGATTTGTAATACTTATCCATAGCAACTTCAGCAGGTGCAAACAGATGGCTGACATTTCTGTTAGACCGTAAAATGCAGAATACTACTGTCCTGCTACACCTAACTGGCATCAATTAAGTATGAAGCAGGATATCAGGCTATGAATCACAAGTTGTTTGTTTCCTGTAAATTGCATAGTTTGTTGTTTGGTTTTTTGTTTTTGTTTTTTCTTTTTTTTTAATGCTTCCTTTCATTGAAGGCCCAGGGATGGCAGGAAAAGCAGCAAAAGAGGGAGGTAAATTCATACTAAAGCAGTTTGAACATAAGTTGGAAAGTGAGCTTCCCTGTTAAAATCCCTGTGAATAAAGCTAGTTTTGGAGGTTGCTGCTATGCCCCACTTCTAGTGCCATGTTCTTTCTCTTATGACCACCTGAACTCCTTTGTAAAATATGCTGGATCAATTACTTATGCTGTGCTTATACAGCTAAAACAGAACCAAAACAAATAACGATAACCTTTCTTGAAATTATTTTTCTGAGCTTGGTCTTTTCACTAATGCTCTAAGAATAGTTTTATTGAGAAAACTAATGGATGCAGAAATCTGCAGCAGAAGTAGCTCCAAGGGACATTTAAGAGCTTTTTTAGCTAGCTTTGGGACTCAGAGTCTAATATTTAGATAGAACAAAATTGTGATAAACAGAGGCAACTAAGTGGAAAAAGGACAGAGGGCAGAAAGAACTTCAAATGTGAAATGCAAAATTAAAAGAAAGAGGAGAAAAATTTAAGAATCTAAAAAAAACCCACTCCTCGATTTTTCTTCCTAGTTCTGATTTGTATAGTGAAATGTAAGAGGGAGGTATAAATACGACAATAGAAGTTTCATTTCACATCATGCTCTTGTTTTATGTCTTCAGTTTTATCTGAGTCAATCACAATTCTTTGCTAATTACTGCCACAAATCTGAATAAGTGGCAAAGGGAAATATACAACATTTGTGTATAGGGTAAGCATAGTGACATTATCTCAAAAGAATAAGTTGATGTGGCAATGTTTTAAATATGAGCTGGCAGCTGCTAGCAAGCTTGCACTGCCTGTTTTTAACCTTCAATTTGTGAAAATGCTGTGAATAAAGATTATCTCTTTTCACTTAATGTTTATGTTTTCAGTGCCTTCAAATTGGATCTGTCATCATTAATGTTTTGAAAAGTTGTCCAGTTTGCCAGTGCTTTCTGTAGGTTCCTGCTTGTAAGCTGGTTCACTTCTTCAGTGTGGAAGAGTGGAGGACCAGTGGAGGTCTTTTCTCATGTTCCCCAAATGAGGAGGATTTCACAGTCTAGAAGATTCAGAGAAAAATGAAATTTCACGTATGTTCATATTCAAAAACTCATACAATATTCACTTACCTTTGAGATAGCCTTGAGTTATCTTAGGCTCTTGTCTCTATCATTAACCTCCAAAATAACACTGAATCCAGAGGAAGTGATTAAATCCATGAAAGCTGATGCTGAGCATAAATGTTCAGATCTATATTTGCAAAACTTCCCAAAAGCCAAAGAAATTCTAGCAAGTATTCTCCTTTGCTTTCTCCACCCCCTCTCCCTGTGCCTCAAACCACAGAATTTATGGAGCCTGGGGATATGATGTGAAAAACCTGGTTTTAGTGCCTGAATGAATCTTAGCATCCTAAAAGAGCAGCTCAAACCCATGAGATGTAACAGTTCAGAGCTCTTCAGTCGTCTCAGTCCACCTTTAATAATCCTGCATTAACTTTGCCATTCACTGGCATAGGCTATAGAAGCCTGATCTGCCCCCCACCCACTTACTCATTCACTTAAGTATTATAATTTTCAGATTAATGACTAAATCTCATTGTTTTTCCTTAACTGCCATGACTATCCAAGTGAGAAATGTTTTAAAAAATTATATTCAAAAGAGAAAGTACTAAAAATGAGCAAAACCCAGATTCATTCAAATTATCTTTTTGTTTTGACGCAGACTGAAAAAGTAGTTATTTGCACAACCAAGAAATGTTTCCTTTCCCATCATATCTGTACAAAACAAATAAAATGCAACAAATACAAGTGAGTCTGTATAAGCAACTAGTTCAAATCAATATTCACAGAGGAAAAATAATGTTTAATGGTGTATATGAATTGATGTCAGGTAAAATCAAGGAATCTTTATGTAGTCTAAGCTAAACCCACTACATATGGTTTCAATATATAGTTTCTATGCTGTTAAAAAAATCCTACTTTTCCTATCATCTTTTTTTAGGAGAAGTAAACTGTTGAAGTTAGATTTCTCAAAGCTAAATTCTGTGTTGGAAGCACACAATGAAAACATGAAATTAATTGCAAGAAATGCATATAGAGACTGTTAGTCTGCCTCTCATGAATACTTTTAAATACGTTGTTCCATTTACTTTCTCCAAAGTTAGAAAGAGCAATAAAAAGAAAACAATTAATTTCTTGTTACTAAGTGGGCAGCTTTTGCAATGGGATCTGGAAATAATTTATATGATGGCACTGGCAAGATACACACCTGAGTTGAGATGGAGTCACTGGGGAGCTTTGAAGGAAAGTTATAGAAATGTGAAGTAAGGATGAAAGAGCACAAAAAGAAATAAAGATAAAAAGATTTCAAATATCTGAGGGCAAGGTAAAAGGAAATAAAGGCCTCAAATTTATTGCTGTGTACTCTATTAGCAATGAAGGTCGCAAGTAATATGAACAGAGTGAGGCTTTTTTTCTAAAACCAAAAGAAAATATCAATGTAAATTTGTTTCTGACAGAGAAAACATGCCTGTAGGATAGAAGTTCTTTTCTATCACTCATTTTTGAATGCCAGCATTCAAATAGTTGTGATATTTAATAGGACAGGATGTTTTATTTGTGAGTTCTTCTAGGGAAAAGCCATGTTCTCTCATTCTCAGAGAAAATGCTACTTTACTTTCACCTGGTGGAGTTAAGTTTTTAGTCTCCAAAAAGAGACCATGGGATACCTGTGGAAAGCATCCATACAGTGTCCTGAAGTGTGTCCCTTTTTTGTATCTGTGCTTCTACCTTCAGGTTTTTTTTATTGCTATTGCTGATGTGTAATCTCAGCTTGCTGCTTTGCTGTGTTAAGGTTGCTGGCATTGCTTTACCACCTTCCTTGGATATTTGCTGCACCTTTTACTGGCAACAGAGACACCTCGGAGAGCAATTCTTTAGTACTAATGAGTACATAGTAAACTACTGTGCATGAGGCATGTTAAAATTCTGATGAAAGGAGAAATTATGTGGTTATTTATCCTCTAATTTCACAAGAGGAAACTGAGATATTTATGACTGATTACTAAGTCAAATATTCTGATTCTCAGAAAAGGCTTATTTGTCGTAACTTGCCACAAAGCTGGGATGAACAAAATAAAAAAATTAAAGAAGGAGACATCCTTTCAGAGTGAAAGAAAGGAAGTAAGCGGAAAGTAGAATTGGATTGGCCACAGGTAATTCACTACCTGTCTTTCATGAGAGTGGAAGTGGACCTCATGGGCATGGCTCTTTGGGAAAGAG
>NW_010203664.1:13718-26963 GCF_000695765.1 Mesitornis unicolor
GCTGGACACTTACCCAAGTACTACTTTTGCTTCAGCTTACTACATGCTTGAGATTTGAAGTCTCAAAATTAAGTTGCAGAAACCCTGACATAAATCTACTGAAAGAGCAATACATTTCTAATGTGCAGAACAGATTTCAATTTCAGCAATACTGAAGGAAACATGAGTTCTAAATGCTACTTGTGAGATTAATAAGAAAACTCTCAGGTGTCACCGAATGCATTAGGAAGAAAGGAAAGAGCTAAAAAGAAGGATGGATATTGGAGATGTTTGAACATGGAAGGAAAGCAGGACTTTAGGCTAAATAAACGGGAGTGAAACAGTCTAAAACTTAACTAGCTACAAATAAGTACAGCAAATCAGCTAGGTAGAGGAGAAATTAGAAGACAACAAACATTGAAAGATGTTTCATGTCACCATCAGCAAACAAAGGCTGAGATCCTGACATGCAGAAAAGCAAGTACCAGACAGATGAAAGAATTTGCTGAAGCACATATGAAAATAACAAACTGTTAAAAGGTATTTGTTAAAAAATGTAAAAGATAATTGTCGCCACTAAAACTCAACTATTTCCACTCAGAATTAAAATGGAAAAGCATAGAAAAGCAGCAAGTTCAAGTAATACACTAGTAACATTTCCCAAGTAGGTGAAGAGATTGTTTCTGTTGAAACTTGGCAATGTCCACACGGTTTTTGTGTACAGTCCACAAAAAAATTCTTTAAGTTGATATGTTCAGCTGAATAGTATAGATCTATAATTTTTCCTCTTCTAGGAAATATTTTTGTATTGCACAGTATGAAATCATGAAAGAAATATCATGGGATTACCTTAAGAAATAAGATTAAAATATATGTAACAAAATATCAAAACATAAGTAAGAACTCAAGGGAATGTATGTTCCTAATCTTTTCCATTCTTTGCATGAACATAAGACTTAGAGTCTGTAATTACTGTGATCTCTAGTCGTCTTTCTGAACATAAGCAGTACTGCTATGATTCATCAATGACTCGGTAGATTTGCTTGAAATCCTCATCACTGTGCCTGCAGTCCTGTCCACCAGTTCTCTCAGAATTGCTGGTTTGAGATTTTTCCATTCCTTTACCTCAGTGCATTCAATGACTTAAATTAGTATTCCTGTTTTTAACATGATAATTTCCATTTCTGTAACTGTTCCCACTATCTCTTGTGCTCTCATCCCTTGCTCAGTTGTCCACACTGAAAACTGAGGCAACATATTCATTGTCAAACAAACCTCTCTGCAAAGACACTGACATCAGAATTCCAGCTTAATTTGTTATTCTTCTTTCCCTCTTACAGTCTTTCATACCATTAGCCTACAATAAATTCTGCACCATCACTTTGTTCTTTAATTTCCCTATGCAGCGCACAATATTCAATTCGTACGCTTCATTGGTAGTCGTCCTCCAACATGTCTCTGTTAACTTTGTTGCTTCTAGCCTTTTTCAGCTTTAGTTCTGTCTGTTTATATTGCTCCCTAGGTACTTGGGATTTCTACACAAACATTACTACCTTGTTTATATTATGATGTTTTTCTGACTCTGTTTCATTAAGAATAAGTGTTCTAGCTTTCAGTGATGGCATACACACCATTTTCCATGGCAAAGGGAAATAGAAAGCATCTGGGGAAACATAAAGCTTTACTAGACAGTTTTGCCTAATCTTTTGGCTGTGTCAACAATGGCCTCCAATTTCTGTAGCCCACAGTTATGTTGCTGGTTGAATCCACATGATTTCTACTGACAAAGTCTTCAGAGCAGGTTTGACTTCCTGTATGATTTCTGCCAAGACATTTTTAAATATTTTTTTTCCTTCAGTGTAAGAAGACTTATTTAATGGTTTCTGTTAGTGCTTATTTTCAAATTATGGACTGCATGTTGATTCAATTCGTATCAAAGTATGTTTATTTGATAAGAAATAATACTTGGTAGTATCTTGTGCTTGAGCAAGTCAGCTTACTTTACAAATATTAATTAAGCTTCCCAATGCTCTTTCTGATAGCAAAATGTAATTATTTCAGTTAGCACACAGGTTAAAGCGGACACATAGAGCAGTCACAGAAGAGCTGTATCTAAAACTCAGTCCTCTGATTTAGCTGTGAGAAATTATTTGCTCTCTGGTTTAACTTGGCATAGATGGGTTAATGTTCCTCCAGTTGACATTGATGTCGGTGCCTGAGTTACCTGCAAAGGTGAATTTAATAATAAAGGATTTAGGAGTAAATTATTCCTGTAGGGTTTGTTAAGCTTTCTCTTAAGATCAGATTTATTCACTATCCATATTTGAGCACTGTTGTCTTTATTAGATGGTTTTGTCCTCATTCCGAGGAAATAGTTCCAGAACCTGGAGGTTTCTGAAGACTCTGGATTTACAGATTTGAGCTATAAATATATAAAGGAAAAATGAGGTCCAGCAATAGTTCTTTCTCTTAAGCTCATTCTTCACCTCACAGTTACAAATGTAATATAGAAACCAACCTAAAAACCAAATAAAATAGAAGAAATAATAAAATTTGGATACCCAACACATGGAATTCTGTATATAATATCAAATCGGCAAACTATCTGCTGCATGTCATAGTTTCCTCCTTCCTATCCCTATAGAAGGCTTTGTTCCTATGGACTGGCAGACTGACAAACAAGCAAACCTTCCTGTATCCATAACCCTGTTCTCTGATATCTTCTAGTGATGAAAAGTGTTTACCTTCTAACTTCTTAATTATCCAGTTGAAAATCTGTATAAGCTAAATTAATAGATTGCAGACTTTCATGGATGTTTTTTTTTTTCTTTCAATTGAGATTCTGGCAGGTAAAAGTGGTAAAGTCGATATATGCAAAAGATACTTGTGATGACATATTCTAGAATGAAAAAAAATTAAGAGAAAAATAAAAATCCTACCATGCTGATAGTAGTATACACCAGGTAAAACAGGTTCATGTACTTTGATGGTTATGCTGAGATGAATAAGGGGGGAAAATGTCAGTCAAGTAATTGTTTAAAAAGAGGGGTAGAAAGGATTTTGGTCTGTGGAAAACTTAGATGAGAGCACCTAGTGAGCTTCATTACCTTTGGATTTATGCAGATGGTGAGTGGGTTTATTTCAGAGTGAAGTTTTGGACTTATATGCCAAAAGTTCTCATACATCCTGGTTTGGCATCTAGTAGCTTTTTTAAGATGGCAGGAATATACAATTCTTACTCATGCTGCATTGCGAACTATTGGACCAGGCTTTCACCATTTTCTGTTTTCTATACAATACAAACTATTTCACTAATTTAGTGGTGTATTGCAGAACTTTCCTGTTAATGGTTATCTTCCACCATCTGTGACCTTAATGAACTCAGATCAAATATTTTGGAGTGAGGTATTGCTCAGTGTGAGTAGGAGCACCACAAGGTGGTTCATACGGTGCATAAGTCATCAGAATATTTTAAAAAATAATGTAAACAAACTTGTAGATATTTTTTATATCTGTGAACTATTTTCATATTAAGGATTCACCCCTTACCTAGTTATGAATTTTTGGTTTACTCTCAGGCATTTATTTTTCTCTGTTCTAGTCCAGTTGCTTGGGAAATATAAGGTTGGCCAAAAAGTAACTGGTGTTTCCCTCCTGGTAAATGAAAGGTGAATCTTTCATGGGAAACAAAACCAGCATTAAACAATATAGTTCATTTCGTTAAATTACCTTTTGCCATCTCTTCGGTGACTTCATGATTCCGAGCTCAAAAAAGTTCTTATCTTTTTCAGCAAAAACAGTTCCAAGAACAATTTGATATCCTCATCAGCAGTGAAGGTTTTAACATTCAAGGTGTTTTGGATAGAGTGAAACAAATGGTTGTCTGATGATGCAAGGTCTGGTGAATATGGGGATGTGGTAACACATCCTATCCAATCTGCAGCAATTTTTGATGAGTGACCAAACTTGTATGTGGTCTAAAGTTATCATGGAGAAACACAACAGCTTTGTGATTCACCAATTCTGGATGCTTCTGTCTGATGGCATAATTGAATTTATCCAGTGGATGACAGTACACATCTGAATTTATGGTTTGTTTCCTTGGAAGCAATGCCAAATACACAATACCTGTGAAATCCCACTAGTCTGACAGCATCACCTTCCTTTGTGAATATCTGCTTTTCAAATGCTTTGAGCTGGTTCACCACACTTGCTCCACAATGCATTTGTCATTGCCTGTATCCTTACGCTTCAAAAATGGCTCGTTTTCTTAATGTTTCGAGAGAGAATTGCAGATGTCAACACGCTCAGTGAGATGAATTCCTTTGAGCTCATTTGGTACCCAAATGCCAAGCTTTCTAATGCATCCACCATATCTAACATATCAGTTAAGATTATTATGGATTAGATCATTGCCTTTATTTTGTTGTTATCAACTTCAGTTGCCCTTCCTGAGTGTGGTGCATCTTTAAAATCAAACTCCAAGGACTGAAATTTAGCAAACCAATTCTGACACTGCCATAGCTTTAAGATATCTTCACCATACACATCACATAACGTATCACGAGCTTGCACAACATTTTTTTCCTTTTTGGAAGTAATACAGCAAAATATGATGAAAATGTTCCTTTTTATTTTCATTTTGAATTTGATGCTAAATAAATAATTGTTAATGAAATCATGCACTTCCTTTTTCTAAAACAAGCTTAAACTGTCAGCTGTCAAGTTACATAATGAATTTGTGGTTTAAAATGAAATTAGTTAAATTTTAAGACATGCATGTCCATATATTAAAAAATAAAATGCAATTAATTTTTGGCCAACCCAATAACTTCATAAAGGTTTTCTACAGAAAAATAATTAGTAAGAAATGCAATAAGAGACTACATGTCAAAATATACACACATATTTTCTACTCATGTTTAAGTTTCCATTGTCTCTGCAGAGAGTGTTACCTACATCTATTTAAGGAGGTTTATTTGTCTTGCATCTTGTTTAAATACTGCACTGACTTCAAGTTTGTAATGAGTGCATAGTTAGGGAGCAATCTACTCTGTTGATAGTCACCGGAGGAAGAAGGCTACACACTGAGAATTAGTTTTCCCTTCAGAAATTGTCTTTCAGGTGAAAATGGATTTATCAACAGCCTTTTGGTAAGACTAAAATAGTGAAACAGATGTCTGTGCTTCATTACTGTGTCTTTAAGATCTGTTCAGAATCTCTGTAATTTAATCCAATATTAATCTAGCTTGGTGGTATATTTCTTTAAACACCTATTTACATGTTTTCCCTTGGCATTCTTTGCTTCAGTACTTTCATTTTATGGGTATTGATAAATAAATACATAAGATATTTGTCCTTTCAGTTTGCATACCCTTAGTGGATCATCAAGAAGTCCATAGCATCAGTAATATCAGCACATCCCAATAAAGCACAGTATTGCTTCCTTCAGTGTTTGAATGTGTTGTCTCCGTAGTTTGGATACATTTGGATATTGATATATTTGCTCATCTTGAATTATAAAAATAATAAATACTGTGAAATCTTAAGCTGATAGTCTGTGAACCTGAAAATAAAAAGAGAGGCTTTGTTTTACATATGGTATATTTCTGTTGTTTGCATGGTTTTCCAGATAGCCATCTGTAACAGAGAAAGGATGGCAAGAAAACTGATTTCTCATACTTGATTGCCAAGATTCATGAATATCTGCTTACTATGGCATGTTGCCTAATCAGAGGCTGGTTGGATGCTCTGTCACAGGTTTCAAACAATGGTGTGTTTAGAGCCTGCCTTTGGGTAAGCTCTTTGGCATCAATCTAACAAATTTCTGTACATATGATTAAACTTTGTGTAGAAATATATCTGCTAAAAAAGAAAGAAAGAAAATAAATAAACCAAGGAAGCAGGTGAGGTAAAGAGGAAGAACTAATTAGACAAGGTAGGAGAACACAAAGCCTATTCTGACTGCCAGCAAAAGCATACTGCCTCCCATCAGTCAGAATCTTGGGAGATTATTTGGGCCAGAATATAACAGTGTGAATAATTGGTGATAATAAACAATAGCACTAAGAGAGATGAAAATCAATCACCTGAACTTAAGGCACATGTTACCCAGTAAAATTTGGAAGTCAATAAGGTACTCCAGAAGCTTGATCCAAACCTTGCTGAAATCATGGTGAATGTTCCCTAATATCTTCAGTAGACTTCAGGTTCCCTAGGATCTTCTACATAAAAGAACCCATATATGTGTAGTTGTGTCTGATCCAGAACAGCACATATCACAACAGCAGGAGTAAAATCCAAGGGATCTAGCAAAGATCCAGTGTGGCAAAAAAACCTTTCATTAACTGAAATATAGTGGACATAGGCAAATGAGTTCTTTATCTCAAAACAAGAGTTTGTTTTCAGGCCAAGTAAGTATACTGATATATACATAGTTGTTTATAATTATACTGGTATAATGCTTTCTTCATTCAAGTAAAATCAGTATAGCCTAAGTAAGAGAGGCTATACTCTCTTAAGTTATTAATAATAACTTAACTCTCTTAGTTATTAATAATAATTAATTAATAATAACTATTATTTCTGCAGTTATTTTTGCACTATATAATAGTATGTCATTCCTGTTACGTAATAGCAACTAAAAGTAGCTATATTAGAACTATTTTGATACTATGATGAAAAAATCACGCTGTGCATCCTTTCAATTAAGGTGATTATTTTGTTTTGCTAAATGGAGAACATTTCCGTAGAAAATACAAAATGAAGGCTGAATGGGGAAAAAAATTCACATGCCAGAAATCTCAACTCTGCATTCTGAAGAGGTAAAATCCAAATGTGGAACATGCTATAGTAGGACAGACTTTCTATAATGTTTGCTATGTCTTATTTTCTGTGAATTTATCCCAAGCAGCTTCTGGGACTCATGCTGGAACTCACATATATTCGTTTAAGGAGGCTGATTCCTTGTGACTGTGCTGCAGTAACTTCTACATTGCTTTTCCAGCAATTTCACCCCTGACTTGTGCAAGAGTCAGAATTACTATTGTATAGTGGATTATCAAAGAAGTAAAGAGGCAGTGAGCCATCTCAACTTTCATGGGTAACTGTATATTTCTGAGACCCAGGCTTTCTATCATGCTTGGGATCTCACAACAACAAAAAAAGCCAACGAAAACCTAAACCAACCAACAGCATGAGGTCCTTAGTGGCTCCTTAGTGGCTTTGAAGCATCGCCTTTGACACCTTTTGTCAGCTTTTGGCATCACTGAAGCAATTAAAAATTGCTATCTGCCAATATTTGATCATGTAGTCCTTTTGATCAGTGCTCGAGTGTGGATGATTCTCTCTGACCTTCAACATCCCTTCCTTTCATCTCCATTCTAGTGCTTAAGAACACTCCTGTACTTAAGCCTGTCCTAACACTTAAAGCTATACTTCACTTGTAGTAAACAATGATGAAAAATCACTAAAGCAATCCGTTTGTTCACTGTAGTGACATTTCCTCTAATTAAATTTTCATCTCTGAAGGTATTTGGGCCTCTCTAGTCCATCTGGGATATGTTTGCCCTCAGCATTGCCTCAGGCCAAATGTATTTTTGTTGATACGCTGAACAGCATGCTATCCTCAGTGACTGGGTATTCCCCACTGGTGGTTTATTTAGAAGATTATTTCACCAGTTTCAAAGTACTTTTTCTTAAGTCTTATTTTTTTTTCTTTCTTAAGAGAGAGTGTGCTGAGTGCCCCTCCGATGCCCTCTCTTCTATGAATCAATGTGTTTTTATGTTCTTTTCAAGGAGTTTTTTGAAAAGGCTGCATGTAGACATATGATGTGATAGAGGGGACTGTGCTTCCACAGAGGTCAAGAGCCATTTGAGGGACGTTCTCTTCGTAACACTTTTCTGTGGTTTCAACATCAACCTCAATTAAACTGATTAGGGGAAACTGGTTCAGGAAGGGAATTCTGACTTGCAATACAAAGAACAAGAAAATATTTTGTGTAGCAAGAGGCTTTGCAGGCCTCAATTTATTACTCCGTGGTGGGATGTTTCTGGCAGTAAAAAATAGTTTGCATCTCTTTTTACAATTCCTATACCATCTCTCTCAGCAGGTGTCTCAGCAGCCAAATTACAAAAGGTCATTTTTGCACACATGCACAAACTACTACAGTGAAAGATATAGTTTATTGACTTAAAAAGAGAAAGGCATGGATCACTGCAAAATGTAATGGAAGTGTTTTCTCATTTCCGTTCAGATAATAGAGGCCAATGGGACCAATGTCTCCATATTGGCTATGCATCATAGATGCTTTTCTAATTCTTTTGAGATAATAGAGTCTCATCCCCAAAAAAAGACTGCATGAGTTCTTCTAGTATAATTGTTGAGTTGTCCATACTACGCTCTGATATAATTTAGGAATATCATATTTCAGTAAAAGCTGAGGTTACATTTTTAAGGGAATCTGATTATTCAGTAATTAACATTCTGAAACAATTTTATCATGCTGAGAGACCTGGGCAAAGGTAGCAGCCTTCATTACCAGAAACTTATCACTTTGCAAATTACTTCTCAAACTTCTTAAAAACCTACATGGTCTCTCTCCAACTTTTTCACTCAAATAAATGCAAGGGAAGCTTGCTGAAAGAAAGGAAAGGACATGGAGAAAAGTAGAAACACACCCTTGTGTATTAATGGCATTTCTGTGGTTTAAATTCACTAATTCTAAATAAAATAATACTATTTGGAAAGCAGTATTATGGCTTTTATTAAAGTTATATAGTTTGAAATTTCCTTGCTTGGTAGGTCAAAACTGGTAATTCATAAGGAGTTGCTTTCTTGGAATATCACAATGGCAATAGTATGTCATTTAAAAGACCATGAATGGTTTGGCTGTCCTCATTACTTGGATTGTGTGTATCTCACTGTTTCACACCCCAACGAGGTGTACTGTCATTTCAAATTTTGCCAACAGAGTGAAAAATTGGGATGTAGAAATGGCAAATTGGAACAATGACAGTGTTTTGTGCTGACTTGTGCACAGATGTGCACAGATGCAAATGAAACAAAGATAAAAAGAAAGAAAGACAGCCAAGAGCAAGACCTGGATTGTTCTGGTTTAAGGTTTCTGTCTTTGCTTATGGTCTACAAAGCTCACTTCTCTGTGACACCTGTATAAATGCAAAATTCCTCTTAGGATATAATCTGTATTACCCTGGATCAACCTCAATATGAAATCAAAGCCTGGCAAAGACAGGTAAACTCCCTGACTGACCCCACCTACACCAAAAAGCCTGAAGAGCTGGAGATGTTTGGTCTGGAAGCAAAGTAGCTCAGTCCTGAGAGAATTCTGGGAAATTATTGCAATGACTGCCTTGGTAGCTTTGTATAAACTCTGTTAAGGGTTGAAATACATTCTGAGCAGTTGTATGTGATCCTTTAGGCTTTTCTAAAAATGTATATGAATCTCTGATTACACTTTATATCTCTGAAGTGCCTGGTTATGCAGGAGGCAGTGAAATTACATTATAGGATATGTACAATTACTTGGTCCTGGAGTTTTTTCCTTTTTACTGTTTTGTGTAATTCAAGGTACTCAGACTAAACAAGAAAAAGCTGTGTTACACTGCTGCATTTGTTACTTTTCTTCTAAAAACTGTATTAATATACATGCTGTTTCATTTCATACTTGGAAGCTACTGTTTTATCCACTCTACATGATATAACTAACTCATGAAGGACAAATCTGCAGAGAAACAGATCTCCAGGCTTCCTTTTTGCAAGTGGAAAGGACAGAAGTTTTTCTTCAGCAAACATGGAAATGTACACAGCACGCATCTAGCATTAGACATAAAAAGAGTTGCAAGAACAATATGAACCAAAATTGCATCATGAGCTTACTTGAACTTTAAAGAATAGCAGTAGCTGTATCTCACAAGTAAAAACTATCTGTCGGCACTGGTAGGCTTAATATTTTATCTGGGGAGTTCAACCTACCTTTTAGGTATCAAAGGGGCAGTCTGTACTGACAACAAAAACCCTCCAGTTCCCGAACCAGAGTCCAAGCTCATATCTCAGTGCTTATAAAAAGAGCAAATTTACATGTATTTTAAAAAATCATATAAAAGTTCTTAATGCCTTTCTAGCAGTAATTTCTTATGCCATGTAATCTCATCTTGAGGCAAAATATTTGTTCAGATAGGAAATCTTAGCAAACCAGAAGAGACTTGCATAAAAAGCAAGGAAAAGTATTTCATGGCTGTTAAAAATTAAGTGTTCCATTCATGCAGTTTCTCTGCCCCTTACAAAGGATTTTGTTCTAATAAGGATGCCGATTTTATTTTTTTAGGAAAGCCTTGAGAAAATCCAAGCCCCTTAGGCACCTACATAAGAAGATACCTCATCCTTCAGGAAACTTGTCAAAACCAAGTAAGACAAAGACCTTTTTTACTGGCTCAATGCAGTCCAGGTAGGAATACACCTGGCACTGGATGCAGACAACAGCTGTCTCACCAGCATCCATAATCTGTACTGGTGAGTTCCTGGCTGTACCTGTGTGCCCTGAATGCAAAAAGCATCTGTTTCGCATTTATTCATTTACTCAGATGGCATTATCTACACTACTTGCTACCTTTGGACACAAGGCTCTCATTTATAATTCATAGTACACAGATGCTTAGAGAGAGTAGAAGCTTTGGCTACATTACCTGTCACTCTTAGTATATTTTGTATTCATGGTGGGTAAATATACAAGTATAAAGCTGCCATATTGTGTATGACTATCTATAATGCATTAGCAAGCAGCTGTTTGATCATTTATACTGTCATTCTTCGTGGTTGAAATGATGTTAGAATGAAAAATGAAACAAACTATGGGTTCACTCTCCCTGTTTTTCTTTTCTTCTCTCCCTATCTCTTGTTGTGTGGTGTTGGTCCTTTCTAATTTCTTTGGAAAATGAAGGTGATTTTGTCTCGTTTTGTTTCTCTTGCTCTTCTCTTTGTATGATTATCATTCAGTACTCGGTCAGCTATTCAAGAAGTTCACCAGTGCACCTGGCTTCAGAAGAAGATGCTTCCTATTCTTTGCTTTCAGTAGGCTCATAAATCCAGCCTGCTGAGAATATTAAAAGGACAAAAATACTCAGGCTGAAATAAAACATATCAAAAAGAGAAAGTGAATATAACTGGGGAAACATTTAATCAAGATTACATATTAAGCAATTTGCTCTTTAGTACTGAAGGAATATTAGAGAGAATATATTAACTGTAGTTACCAAGAGCCCACTGCATCCATCAAATGCCGTTAAAAATGGCCATTTTTGAACAGGGAGAACATTCTGCATACCTTGTATTGTTTTTGAAAGCTACTTTTAGTGCAGTAAATATTAAAGAATGTCATTGTCCCTTGCATGAGCTCTCACTCATTTTTTAGGAGGGCAACTATGCCAGAGATGCTTGACTTAACCCATTAAAATGAAAATGTACTCAGGAGCCTTGCAGGAATAGTGCTTGAAGACATGGGCGCCAAGCATGCTTGACAGCCTGGAAAGCTCGCAGAGCTCTCCTAACAGGAATGATAAAGAATTAGCATCCCCCCAGGCAACAGTCTTTTTTTTTTTTTCAGTAGACATGAATGACATTTTGTGTCCGAGGCACATTTTTTAATATTCCTTATCCGCACGTAAGTTTTTTATGACTACATTAAAAAGCAAAAGGTTGGTTTGTTCCTGTTGACATTTGTTCCTATTCCTCTCTCTCACTGGGTGCTACGTCTTAAATAAAGCTCTGAAGTTCATCTCTCCTTCCACAACTTTCTCACTCCCTCCAAATATTACTTTTGCTGCCTCCTCCTGAGACTTTCTCTGCTAGGCTGAACCTGTGCTGTCATCTCTGCCAGATGCTACAAATTCAGCAAAACTCCTATAAAAATCCCTGCTAAGTCTTTTACCTTCTTAGCAGTGCCTCCAAATTCACTCTTCAAAAATGCAGATAAAATACATTACTAAAGACAGAATCTGAATATCAGTATCTGAAAACCTAAAATGAACTTCTTTTTTCACTGACCCTAGTCTATGAGAATTGAAGTCGGGGAAAATTGGAGAAATAATCACTCGGCAGCCTCATCAATCAAACCAGCAGCTTAGGCTGCTAATTATTCCCTGGTGGGGATACCTGAGAATTGAGAATTGCAAATATTTGGCTCTTCTGACCACTCACCAAGGAAACTCAGGTTATTGATTCGACTACAGGAAAATAATCCACCTAACTTTCAGTTTCTTTCTCTTGGGAAATCTTCTTGCATAAAGTTCTCTGACAAAGAACATATAACCAAAACATATAGTTTCTGACAGCTAAGCTTCATAATGTCCTAATGGACTCCATTTTTTACCATCGCTTTGTGTTTCTGCAACATAGAAAAACCCTGTCTTTTCTCCACATTAGTTGAAAACTCTGCATAGAGGCAGCTTCTATCTTTGTTCATTAGGCTGCACAAAGCCTGAAAAAGAGCAGTGGGGAGGCTGAGCCAAGAAGCTGCAGTATTTTCCAGTTTCCTACATACATGTGGTAGGGTTTGAAATTGCTGCATCCATCAGGCTGGTGCGAATTGGCCTTTCAGTCTTTATCAGTCGCAGTCAGTGGACTAATCTCACTTCACCAATGGTGTTTCTGTGGACCAAAAACATAGTCGAGACTTAGTTTTGAAGGCTTGTTTCTCAATGAAAGCCAGGAACAAGTAGTGCCTAACTCTCCAGTGCCTTGGGATAGGTACTATAAGTGTTTTGCAGAGATATGCCAGGAGAAGTGTAAGGTATCCTGTTTCCATGCCAAAGCTTCCTACAATTTGTCCCTGACAAACTTCAGATATAGATTTCAGTTTTAGAGACTGTGAACTGCAAAGAACAGAGTGAGCAAATTAGGTCAGAGCTGCCAAGCATTTTGAGTGAGATCTCAAAAAGTTTGCTTTTTAGTCTACCTTTGTAATTTCATGTAGGAGATCAAATATTCTCCCTTCATCTTTCAATCCACATTTCAAAATTTTACTTGATTGCTATGCTATACTTCAGGATATACTCCCAGTTTTTTATCAAACTGTGCTCCAATGTTCAGCAATCCTAGATATCTGAAGCTTATTGCCAACTGACTTTGGAAAGTTTGTATCAATGTTAGTAGCACTAATTTCTCCTTTAAAGCATGTGGGAAGGCTTCACTGCTACTCCCTAAAAATATCTGTGCAGGAGGTATTTTTTCTGGGATTGCAATGGACGCCT
>NW_010203664.1:26994-67610 GCF_000695765.1 Mesitornis unicolor
AGAATCTGGTAACATCACTTTCATGGCACAGAGCCTGAGAATCCTCATACATCACCGCAGTCTTCAGCTTAAATCCATAAACACTCAGTAAAGACAGTTACAGCAGATTTTCACACTTTCATAAAAAATGCACTGCACAATTTTGATTTTTCTTTTAAGAAAGCCCTCATTGCCTCACTATTCTAAGGCCACTTTGGTACAAGGATTTGTTATCTTGGCTGACAACTGCACTGAAGCCTATAATAAGAATCTCCTTCTTTCGCTCTAACAAGCAAATTCCCTGTTTTCTGAGGATCCTCTCTAGGAAGGCAGTGCTGAATGTGTATCAGACTTGAAAAGAAAGCCTATCTGCGCTGCCATTTTCGCTTTTTATTTTTCTGATTTGCAATTCTGTTCACGTCCAGCTCAAAGAAGCAATTTTGCGTTGAAAATGCTGCAGCTGGTTTCCTCCAGTGCTCCCTCTATTCATAGCAAGGGAGGCAGTGGTGGGCTTACGCAAGATTGGCTTAAATGGGAAATCAATACTGGTTCCTCAGTTCCTACGAAAGAGCTGAACTGGCCTGGATTGGCTCCAAGGAGAAAAAAGGAGTTGAGTGGAAAAAACTGGCAGCCAGTGGGATAGGTACTCTGCTGCATACCAGGCTGTTTGGTTCTCTGCCACGGAATCCATCACAAGAGTTGTGAGATAACCTGGCTTACCTCCTATCATATGTTTTTGAATGGACTATAAATATTGGAAAAAATAAAAGTTGGAGGCTTTATTTCCCTAGGCATGTATTAGTTTATAAATACGTAAATGTTTCTGTTCAGCATCAGTAGGAATTTGTACCGTGTACTGAACTAACCAATTACAAAAGGGATTGAAAACTTGTTCTGCAGATGAAAAGTGGAATCATCGGTGTGATGCCTTGTTCTACAGCTAAGGAGAAATATGTGATCTAATTAGCAATTCCATCAGTCATTGCTCAGTGATTGGAACGTAGTTTCACAGGGTCTCACTTGACAAGACTTTCTATTTAATCTCTTGTATTTAAATTTTCTGTGGAATAAATCTCAATAAAATTCACATTTCTGAAATCTGTGCCTGTGTGCCATTTCATTTAAATAAACTTGAAAGAAAAAAATGACAGTAGTTTAAACACTGTAATAACTTAATTGTGTTTTGTTAGATGGTCAGTCATTAGTTTGGTTTTTCTTTAACCTCTACTAATACTGTGCAGAACGCAGCCACATGTTATGATCTGCCTTTAGACTTTCTGTCATTATTTAGCAACACACTAACTATGGGAGAAGGATATTTTTACTGAAAGTCCTTCCTTCCTGAATTCAGATCTGCTTACCTGCAGTTCCCCAAGTGGTCCAAGAGCCAGAGAGGCAAAGGATGAACCTCATGGGAGGAAACAGGCAAGGTACAAAAATTACTTTTAAATACTGCTATGATTTGAGGTTTGCAAAACTTTATAATACCATTATAAGCAGTAAAAATGACTGATTAGTACAGGCAGGGAACTCTGGGAAGACAGTGAAAGAAATCTTTCAACATCAGGCATGATTGGGTGCATAAGTGGAAGGTGACCCTGGTAAGTGCAAAGAAGAGATATGGGCCTGTGTGTCCACACTGCTGAGAAAAATGTGTCTTCAATTCCTAGATGGTGGTTCTCTAATGATCTTTCTCTGCATAATTCTTCCCAGATTAAATAAATTATTTGCTACAGTGACTAAAAGTGAGAGAAAAAAAAGGTGGTCCAGAGTTTTACAAGTTGGGGTTCTGGATTTTTTTACTTCTAAATGTAAAGTCTGTGTTGTTTCTTTCTGTATGTTGACTGACATATGAGTTCACAGGTCCCTCACAGATTTAAAGACTAAGCCAAAATCTTTTAAAGCACAACAATGCCTTCATTTAGTAGAAATACTTTAGTTCCCCTCAGCTCCATCTATTCTGCTCGCAAATAGCATTTTTTTTCCTGACATCTGTTAAAGAATTTGCACATTGATAATATGAGCTTGGATGTCCTCCCTAGGAAAACCACTCTGTCCAACAGTTTAAGTATCATTCATGGGTAGATACAAGTACATATCACTATAGATGAAATCATGTGCATGCAGGATTTGTCCCGCTGTCTGGCTCAGTATTCACTAGCTGCACGGCACAGCCGGGTTGGTGCCTGCAAAGTCTCAAATACAAGACAGTTTGTTAAATTGTTGGATGGCTTATCTCGCTTAGCATGTCAAAACCCATCACCAATAGTGAATATTTTGTGCTGGATAAATAACACAGGGTATCTTCAGTTACATATAATGAAAACTGCCTTTCTCAAATAGCTAGTAAGTGATTTTAGATCTGTGCTAAGCCTTCTTTTTCTTAATGGCCATCACTATTAGACAGCTGAGCCATTCCGTGATAGTTGCAACAGGCGTAGTGATGAATTTTCTGTGCAGACTTTGTTTCTTCTTCAGTGACTGCTAATAAAACTCTGTGTTTTGTAGTCTTCAGCACTGCACTCACAGGGCTTTTTTCAAACTGTGGTGTGCCATCTATATGATCTGTCCTTTGAAATATGTTTTTTATTCTGTTAGAACGGTAATCAGAGACCATAGGAAATGTTTTCTCTCCTCTTTAGCGCAGAGAGATCCTGGTGTCTTACCTCAAGGAAAACATGTTTTGTGCCACCCTGTTGTAGGTGTGCCTTCAGGATACCGTCTGCTGTTCAGAAGCCAGGCATTTTTCTCTTCACTTTCTTGTTACTTTCCACTGCGTAAGAGCTGAATAGTGATGCCAAGTATTTCTTTTTTCGTCCTGTTTCCTGGTTTCACTTATTTTTCTGAATAGTAGCTATCATTGCTTTGATCCAGTTCAGCCGTTCTTGCATTTCTTCATGTATTTCTTAATGGTTCAAAGAGAATCTTGAAAGAGTACTATAAAGTGAAATCTCAAGTCTTCATGTGGTCCTTTTTCTAGTAAGTGAATCTTTAAAATCTCAACTGTGTGTGTTTTCCAGAGTCCCTAGTATAATTCTGTGTTTATCAGTTTTGCATATTCTGCACATTTTTGCATTTATTGTTACTAGAATAAGTATTTATAAAGATGCTGTAAACTTGGCTAGTTTTGCATGTGTATAAAAGCCCACTTCCTTTTGCCTTCTGCAGATAATTTACTCCTGCATCCTTCCACCTGGTTCCATGTAGATTGCTAGGATCTCGGACTCCTCCAAAATTAACTGTTTTATAAATTCTTGAGTTGTTAAATGTAAGGTCTTATTAAGGTATTCAGATGCTAGATTGCTCTAGGATTTCAATTATGCTACCTTTTGATGGTGTATATTAGTATTTCATTTTAACTTACTAATTCTTATCAGAAAACTATTGCTATCTATGAAATCCCCTCTAAAAAAAGTCTCAGTGATTGTGAATTCAAACCTCGTGGATACTGACTGCTATGCAAGTGGAATTATGTTACACAGGCTTCCATCTGTAACTTGCTTATTTTTCACTGGTTCACCTGCCCCAGGTCCATTGCTCCTTACTTACGGAACTGACATACAAGTTCCTGATTTCCTAACTTTATTTTCCATCTTTTATGGTTGGTCTGGTAGGCCAAGGTGCTAAATGTTTATTTCACCAGAAACTTCCTACACTTCAACCTTCCTCCCTTCCTTCCTCCCTTCCTCCCTTCCTCCCTTCCTCCTGTCCCTTCCTTCCTTGCTTCCTTCCTCCCTCCTTCCCTCCTTCCCTGCTTCCCTGCTTCCTTCCTCCCTTCTTCCCTCCTTCCTTCCTTCCTTCCTTCCTTCCTTCCTTCCTTCCTTCCTTCCTTCCTTCCTTCCTTCCTTCCTTCCTTCCTTCCTTCCTTCCTTCCTTCCTTCCTTCCTTTTCTGTGAACCCAAAGCTTCTAGTATCTATAGACAAGGGAAATAAGATTGTCCTTAATTCTGAGAACCAAAGGCTTCTGTGGCTCATGGCTGCCAACCAGCTGGGCTTCCTCAGACTTTCCCTCACAAAGAATTTTAAGGAGATTTATTTTCAAGCAAAAGTTAAAGCAAAACAAAACAGGAGTTTTTAACAAGTGTAATTGCCTGTCAGTTGAATAAAGATACCTGGAAGTTCAGGAATATCTTTGTATTTTGGGAAGAGCAAGCAAGTGTTAACCTCTAAGGTCAAGAATGGAGACATGATCTCAAATGTCATGAGCACAAAATTTACATTTTAGGGTAGAGATCAGGGTACACTCTGCTCAGTTAAATTGATTTCACAAGTACATACATGAACCTTAAATCTCTGTCATTTCAGTGACTGGAAAACAAAGAAGGAGATAAATGTTAAAAAAAATCAGGAAGTTTGAATATAAATCAATGTTTTGAAGACCACACACTATTTTTATATTTTAGACAGCAGAATACCTTCATCAAAGAGAATAAGAAAAGGTAAAGAAAAATAACACACTCTAAATAAAAAATACTTGTACAATAAAGAGAGAAACAAAGACAAGAATGACACAGAATGATAAGGACTTAATGAAATTTCATACCATACTTATTACCTACAGATAGTATTTGCCACTTTCATATATTATGATGAGAAAAGCCATAGATAAAGAAGTAGCTTATAATCAGAGCAGAGATGATTGCCATCTACTTTTAGGACAGGAAAAATAAAATGATAGAAGAGAAATTTCATATAATATTAAAAGCTGAATTATTGTTACTGCCTTAATATAATATAAAATGAAAGACTGTGATCTGACCCGTGGGTTAGTGACTGGTAACTTCTGAAGGCGATAACATGTTAGTAACACAGAAATTAAATTACTAATTTTCATTAAGGATAGATGAACCGGAATGTTAAATTCAGGGAATATGGACCCAACTTGTTGGGTCTGTGATACCATTCCTCTATGAATATGGTCCTAGGTCCGACTGGTGAGCAAGCAGCACAGCACAGGAGCTTTCAAATTTTGACATCATAGAATTTGCCCATTACAAATCTGACTGATTCGTGGGGAAGACCCAAGCAATGCGCGTGTCAAGGTGTGAAAGTGCCATTTTTGTGGAAAGATTTTCCTCCTCCTGTTCAGCAAAGTGCTGTAAACATTTTTTTTCTACTGAAGAACTGTTCTGTAAACAATTTTGTCTCCATGGCTGGATTGTGCAGAACATCTTGGAAGGCGCTGCCTGTTTGGCTGTAAAAAATGCCTTCTGTCAGATTGGAAGATTCAGACTGTGGGTATACAAGGAGCTGCTCTTTATCCCTCAGTTTCTGTCTTGCTGCCATTAGTTGTGGTTCTGTTTGTAGCAGCTGCTGTTTAAGGCTTGTCGTGCTTTGTGATATAGCCATTAGGTTTTATGGAAAGTGAGAGTTATGGAAATGCTTGTTCTGAGTTTCCATTGTTTATGTCACAAAGAACTGTGAAACTAAAGACATTGTCTGGTGTGGGGGAGGAGGGAAGGGGCTGAAATATAGAAATGTTTTTCTTCGCTGTCAGTGATGAACTCCTCTACAGATATAGACACATAACACATGTACCCGTAACTACTAAAATCAATCTGAGTGGTTTTGACTGATTTTATCTGTGCTGTTTTGACTTTTTCTGTGTTTTAAATTGTAAGTCGTTGTACTGTTTACATAAATATTGCAAAATCAGCCCATTAGACTGAAACTTTCATTCCATTTATGAAGGATTTGATTATTTTGCTTTGTAAATGTATAAATCTGTCTCTTAAGGCTTTCAGACTAAGGACTGAGGAACAGGTACACAGACCCATTGATGCTCACTTCAGCAAACATCATCTCAACTTTAATCCTTGATCAATGCTTTACCTTCCAGCCCTTGCTACTTGCAAGTGTGTGGATCTTGCCCTCAGTGGGCCTGATTACCAATTAGGGAACAAGAAACATATGCTCCAAATCACAGTTCAGTTTACTGAAAATGTTTGAACACTGACAGCAAATACTAGTGTATCTACAAATGTGTGCATAAGCTTTTTCAAATCTCTCAGGACATTAATTACCAGGTCTTTGGTCTACTTTAGAGCTAAACAGACATTCAATTATCAATGGATTTTGAACCATCTGTGAACCACATCACTGAGAGTTTTGAAACTTTCAAATGAAGTCTGAAACTTTATGAAAGATACAAATGCACAGCTAAAGGAGGAACCTTTTTTTGGCTGATCTGACAGCTATTATACGCGTGGTTTTGACAAAAAGTGGAAATTTATTTCACTCCCTTAAAGAATGTTCTGTGCAAGACCAATGGGAAGTCTGCTGTGGGTTGTACATGTCACTGAATGTGTTATGCCCTTTCACTGTATTATTCTTCTCTAAGTAAGCAAAGAACAAACCCAGTATTTCCCTAGTTCACAGACACTAGTTTATGCCTAAATTACTACATTAAATATGGGAGATACACCAATAACTGTGTAATCATCATTGACTATAATATTAAAACATCTGTGTTTCTGAAGCACTAAGAAGAGCATATGTCTCTCTATCTCCGTAAAGTAAAATGAACATATTATTTCCTCTAGAATAATTAAATCCATAATGGCTAAATTAAAAGGAAAGCAAAACACCATTATCAATGGTGGTGGCGGGAAGCTTAGGTCTGCCCCTTGCTCTGAACCAGCTGTGGCCATTGCGGCCATCCCTTTTGCGATACAGGGACAACAGGACCAGCAAGGTAAGTGGTGTTTTTCCTTCAGAAAGACACCGATTCTTGCAGTAAAGTCTTATGGCAAGGGATTATCACAGCTCTACTTACTCTTTCCTGATGATTAATTACACTCACTAATAAAAGACTTCACTGTATTTCTGGTACAAAACTGGCTTGAAATTCTGGTTGTTTAAGCTTGTTACATCTGTGCCTGCAGAAGAAACAGACCACCTACAGATACCAGTTTTTCTTACAAATATGTTGATACTCAGGTTCTTTACCAGCTCTTTTAACACATAAGTCCACCTCATGAACCCTAGTAACATTTCAGAAAATGCTCCCCAGCTTTTCAAATTTGTCTAAGTTTCTATGACATATGGCATATATGATTAAACTCCCCAAGTACTAGTACCATGCCACAGCTAATGAGAAATTCAAAACCTAATCTAAAACAGAAGCTCTGAAGGTCCCTTAGAAGTATTCCTCTGTCTGTGTCACCAGTATGACCTAAGAGAAAACAGCTTCGAAGAGATAGGAAGAAAAAAATGGTATTTGTGCCCTACACCACTTCAAATCCAGGAAATCTTATCACAGAATGAGATACAGAAGATGGTCAGCCAGGGAATTCAAATTATGGTACTTATATACCTAACAGTATGTGACTTCACAAATAATGCCATTAAAATAATTTCTACAATGAAATATTGGTATTTTTTTTCATCCCAGTAATAAAACCTCTAACACAGATTAGGATCTCTGCATTTGGCTTTGATGCTGACATGTTAACTCTCTTTTTGGACAGGGATGACTTTTTAAAGGGATGTCAAGTGGTCATAAAGTATACAAAGAAAAAGCTGACTACTTTTTAAATGTGCTTAATGGGAAAATGCTGCTTGAATGTAATTTTTACTTTACCTCAAGAACTATTATTCCAAGCAAATTTTAGACTGAATGTCTGATATTCAAGAATTCTTTTAACACATGAACAAATCAAAGATGAAGAATCAATAATATAATAATCAAAACATGTAATAGCATCTTAACCCCTTTATTGCAGTTTTTTTTTTACTTAGCAGGGCACAACAGCATCAGTATCACATTTATTCCTTCACAAACAGAACAGCCAGTGAGCTCTGAGAACTTGTTACACGCTGTTTGGTTCAGTGCTGAATTCCCAACACCGAAACGCTTGAGAGCAAAACCCTTCAAAGCCCTTTGTGTTCCAGGCCATAAGCCGGTGGACTGACTAACGTTTTTAGCAATGATAATGGGCACAGAGTGAAGGGCTTAGATGCAAACCTCTGTTTTTTTCAAGCTGCTTCAAAATTCTTCAGTGAACAGCTGAAAATGAAAACATAGAGTGGCTGGGCATATTTGAAAATACAGGTATGAGGGCAAGTAGATTCGATTACATTTTTAAAGCCCCATAGTGTCAAAGTTCGTGCTGTTTTGAATGTTAGTGGAAAGTGATTGTTCAAATGCTTTAATTTCTAGTTGTTAGTGGTCAATATAGGATTCAAGCATGGGTCAATCTCCTCTCATGGATAGCTGTCTTTCCTTACAATAGCATTTTTTCCTGTGTTTAGGGCATAATTGGAAATTGATTTCAAATGAAAGGACCCTAAGAATTTCTTCCTTTAAGACAGTTTTACTGTGTCTAGGATATTTCCAGAAATTCTAACAGATTCAATATTTATGTACAATATACATAATTAGATAAAGTAAAACTAATTTACATATCACATATCAAGCAGTTAGATGTGGATCTTATAGTAAGGCTCAAAAGCAACACTGCAGTAAGGAAACCATATGCATTTCTTTTCATTTTAATCTCTTTCTTGGTCACCAGTTTTACCATGTATTTTCAGCTCCTATGGACACTTCTCAGTAGGGACAGAACTTGTCTCACAGATATGATACACCTTCTTTCTAAAATAATGCTCTGCATTTTAGATAAAAGCTTTGCATTATAAATGTACAAAGCATTCTGCCAGGGAGTGTAATAAATCTGCCTTCAGGTATCACTCTGATGTATAATGTATAACAAAGAAGAATTGAACCATTTTAAAAGAAATAGGCACTTTCCTATCCTACTGTCTTTAAAATCTTTTCTAACCCTTCAAAATGTGGATGGCCAGTTCCCAATCAGAACTAGAAAAAAAATGGGTAAGCACTGCACTTAACTCCCTAACTTTAACAGGGATCTTTAAATAGCAAAGATTAGCCTCATTTAAAAAAAAAAAACCAGCACCAAAAACCCAAAAAAACCCAGAAAAAAACACACACAAAAAAAGATTAAAAATACTTTCTTTTTCTGAGTGCAATGACTACACTCATTTCACAGTGAAGTCATCCCTTTATCTGATAGTTCATTCACTGCCATTCCTTCTAAAATGTCACGCTTTCTGAATACAAGAAAACAAAAAACCTGAAGTGATCCCGTGATGGCTTTCAGATACCATGCTCCTGAGATATCTTTTATCTTTTTTTTATACCGTACTTTCATGGCTTTTGTTTCTGAAGAAACTTACAAGCAGGTTTATTTCTCATGTTAGAAAAGCTATGTAATTAAAATAATGGACCATAACCATCTTTTTTAAACTTGGGAAACTGCATTTTACATTCAACTCTGCCCCTCTACAAACAAGAGTTTAGGAAAGTATTGTATTAAAAGGAAGAGGAAGGGTTTTGCTTTCTTAATATAGTGCAATTTTGTTTCCAGTAGCAAAATAAGATAGGTTTTCAAAGGTATTTTGAACAGGAACTAAGGGATTGAGGCAATCAAAGCTATTCAATTCCAGAGAAGTTGAAAATCAGCTCTATCAGAATATTTTGTGTTATTATCTATGCTGTTCTTATACAGAAATTCTAAAGCCATCAAAGTCACAGCTCATTGTTCCATTCTATGAAACAAAATAATTATTGATAAAAAGGCACGTCTACCAAACATACAGTCTATTGAAAATTGGACACATTTAATGTAGCCATACTACTATTACAACACAAAACTAGGAAACAATGATACAGAAGAATTACAGGCATGGTTTTGTACCCTTTATGTGAGCAATGCTTACGTGTGCAACCAGCCATATTAATATTGATGGAATTACTCGTGTGAACAACCACTGCTGTGTAAGTCAGGGCTGCAGAATCAGATCATATATGACTTGCCCGGATAGGGAAACTATTACAAAATCAAAAATAGCAATGAGTTTACTGCTTGCTCCTGTGCTTCACTTCCAGGATTAAAATTCTTGCCACGGTCATAAAATGTAGAAATAGAAAAAGAAAATAGAGAGAGAAAAAATGAATGTAAAGAAATATTCAAACTTGTGTCTTATTTGGAAGAATAGTACAATTTTCTCTCATTGAAGCATTTACATACATTAATAGAGAATAATAATCTGCAGAAGTTACTAAGATCTAAATGAAATAAATTCTTGACTACCTTTTATTTTATCATTGTTTTGTTTTGTTTCCTCTTTTCCCTGATAATATAATTAGCAACATGGATTTACCCTTTTTAACATTGGTAGAGAGGAAAACGGAAAGAATTTGATATTCTAATATAATATACAATTCATTGTATGCATTAAAATATGCATGCCCTCTTCTTCAAAAGGCAGGTTTTGAATGATTCATGAAAAAAAAAGTAATCTACATCAATAAAAAACCAGCTTTGTGAAATTCATAGGAAAATACATTTTGGAATGTGCAGAATGGCCAAAAGAACTGACATTTTTTCTCTCCCTTTCCTTTTTTTTTTTTTTTCATTTTCTTCTCCCCTGCTTCCAGCATTTCTGAGAGTGTATACTGTACCTTCTGTCTTTAATTTTATATTGTCTGTTTCTAGTATGCATGGAAGTTCTGTGTGCATCATAATCCATTAAACTGTTATTTATAAAAGTTGTAACACCAGCAACATACATCAAAGGTGGAACAGAAGTGATAAAAGTAAATTCTTTATATGAAAATGTGTGGGATTTCTACAAATATTAATTTGACAAGATGATAAGCGAAGCAAACTAAAGTCTGATGCATGGGACTGCTGCAGTCGGCTGGCTTAGTCATAAAAATGGCCAAGTTGTGAAAGAAAAGCATATGTTGCCCCATGTTGTCCTTCAGTTATTCTGAACAGTCCTAATATCCTTGGCTATTGGCATACTTCTCGTTCACCAAAGAAATGTAGTTCCTTCTGAAGGATATAGAGTTTCCTATTGCTACAGTTATTATTTGACTGCATGAAAACCAGAAATTAAACTGCTGTCATTTACATTGGCTATTATTTAATTTAGCTCTCAGTGACCAGATACTGAAGAGAAACCAGTTTTCTCTTCCTACTTTTTGCTTCTTATTTCATATGAATTCATCAGTACAAAGCTTTGCTTTTACTTGGTATATCCTCCTACCAGAACAGGGACCATGACTTCCCACAGAAGGCAATTCAGTGGAAACATCTGTATTGAATGACCAGCTTTTCTACGTGTGTAGAAAGAATAAGTTAACAGCTAATAAACCAGACTGCAGATTAATATTATTTATTATCAACCAGTTTATTACTGATCTTCAAAACGTTTCTGATCCTTGGGGTTTATATTTCCTACACAGAGCACATAAGGTAAACTCTTTAACAGGAGACACTTAATCACATACATGTTTGAGGTGCCTAGAATAGTATCCATCTGATTGCATTCTATAGGCTAATTGTAGTCAACGGATGCCCTTAATAGCATTTGCCGACTGCTAATTTTGCCTTATGGTACTTGTAATCTTAGCAAACAAAATCAGTGACTCTTCCTGTTTAATTCTGAATAATGCTCTTTGCATAATATGTTTGGGGAAATTCATCACATGAATATTTCTTTGACTGAATACATTACCCTGAATAAATTAGGATATGTATGTGTATTTACTGTAAAAGTATAAGATACATAAATAAAATGGGAGACATCTAAAATATAAAGGGAATTTTTCACATGCATACTTCTTGCATACTTTGTGCAAAGGGTTAGCATATTCATCACATATAGGCTTTGCTCTTTTCACTGATCAGAATGAGAGGTTGTAGAAATAGGGTTTGAGCATGTAAACTATTGTCTACATTAATTACTCTTAAAGCTATACGAGTGATAAGTTCCAAAGAGGTAAGATTTAAAAGAATGTTTTCTTGGACTTGAAAGGGGTTTTATTTATTTATTTTTAAATTCCAGTCAGGTTTACATCTCTCATGCACTAGGACACTTTTCATGCTTTGTCAGTATAAAGAGACCAGTATGTTAAATAAGCGATGCGAAATTACATTTGCGCAAATGAAAATTAGAACCAAAATGGCTGATAGGTCTGGTTCTGACCATTTACACGTGTTACAGCTCTGCAGCCCAAGTTTAATTAGCAAAGTTATTCATGATTGATCAGTCTCATGTAAGGGGTTGTCATAGTCTCTCTTGCGCTGAATAAGTGTTGGAGCCAGTGAGATGGTAGAGATATGTGATCAGCTCCCTGATTTTAAGGCCAGGCCTGACTCCAATGAAACTGGAAGCCGCTGCCAAGGAGCTTAGTGCTGTCAGGTCCTGGGCATTGCGCCACTGGAAAATAGCCACGTTGGATTTCTGTTCTGCTGTCCCAGCTCACCCCATGTGCTGGAGGGAGGCATGGAAATGCAGAGCCCAGCTGTAGTGCAGATGCATCAGCTCAGATGCGTGCTCTCTGGAATGCTTGTTTCTGGGTTATAGCACAAAGGGACCAGAACCTAGCTTCTGAATCTGTTATTCTAAAACAAGTACGCTTATTAATCGAAAAGGAGAGGCAAAATTAGACAAAAGTGGAAATAAAGTGGGTGCTTAGAATACAGAACTGTAGACAGCTGAGCAAAAAATCCCCTGTGCAGTAAATAGAAAGACACAGCCTAATACAAAGCTCAGCGTGGAGCTGGAGTCGGATCGAGTGAACCTCTCCCATTTGCTCCAATTTGTAATCACCATCAGGGTCTTTTAGAAGTGATGGATTCAAGACTCCCATTCTTCCACCATGTAATACTTTTCTTAATATCTGTATTTCTTCGTACCTAGTACTGGTAAAAGAAGTTTATATCCCAAATTTTATCTAAAATTTCATGGTTTTAATCAGATCATCCTAAGCTTGTGTGATTTTAGAAATATTTTTAAAATTCTTGCCTTTTATTTCTTCAAGTATAGCTTTATTGTGTTTTAAGTAAAAATAGTAAAAGAGGACTTGGCGTGCAAGCAAATTTTTCACTTTAAGATGTTTGGTATTTTAATAGCTCAGAAACCCTTTCCAATTCTTTCCTTAGTAGGCGATTGCTTGAATTGAATGAATAATTTTTGTTTTCTACAAACCAACAGTTTTCTAATGAAAGAAGATTGAAAACTTCCCAGCCAGTTCTAAATTTAAACAGCTTAGCTTTACTGTGCTTGCACTTCTTTTGTGTCTGTCTTCCTCAAACATTGTAGCAAATTATTTTACAGAAAGAAATACTGGAAAAAATTTGCAAATAGTGATATAATTGTGGAAAATACTAATCAAATCAACATTTCAGACACCAGCATCTAAAGCAGCATAAGTCTAAGACTGAGAAGCAAACCCATCTAGCTGTTTTGCATGTTCCACATGACCTACACACCTGATTAAATCAACTTTAAAGACTTAACATTTCACATGAGATTGCTTGTGAACTCAAGCAAGTTACAACTTCAGGATTATTTTAAAAACTTAACCTGATTTACCAGAACACCCTCCCCTCCCACCTGTTCTTTATTTGATAATTTAGTTGGGAGAAAATTCAAACAGAAATGAAGTTGTGACTTTATTATATAAACATCATCAGTGTCATGAGGTGCACTTCTCACCAACAGGTTATCTCACAGGATAATAAAGGTTGTGAGATGCCTTTGTTATCATAAGGTTTTATAAGCAGATTTACACACCGTGTACTCTAGTTTGCACACTTACTCTTATGTCACATCCTGCAACCAATCCAAATTAGTATCAACAGCAAGGAAGAAGGATGCACAGAATGTAAAATTGCCTATAAAACATTATGATCTGATGAGGAAGGTTACTGGCTGCACATCCTGCTTGCTGTTTTGAGTAACTGAAAAAATTAGCTTCAGACATGGTCACAGATGTCCCGGGCTCATGATATTCTGACCCCTCTTTTTTACTTGAATAATCTGTGCTGAACAGCGTTTAGCCTCACAGCCAAACATACAGCTCCCATCCTTACAGAGAAAAAACAAATGATCTGCATTTACAGTAGGCCTTAAATTTGCCAGAGAGACTCAACCTGATACCAAAGGTCAGGAAAGAAAGGATATTCTGTGCAGTTATAGAAGCTTTTGACATAGTAGTTTCTCTCCACAAAAGAGCGATCCTTTGATGATACTTAGAAATGAAAAATGCTACCAGTAGGCTACCAGAGCATAGCATTCTTAATAGTGAATTTCAACATTGTATTCCCAGTCATATTTATAGAGCCACGAGGTACTTTTGGGGGGGAAAAAAAGGAAATGCATTTTTATGGAGACAAAATAAGAATCAGTATACCCTAAGGAGCTTGGCATCGTATATGAACTTATACATATGACTCCTAAGGCAAAGTGTTGTCATGGTTTAACCCAGCAAGCAGCTAAACACCACGTAGGCACTCACTCATTTCCCCCTTCCCTGGTGGGGGAGAGAATCGGAAGATTAAAAGTGAGAAATCTTGTGGGTTGAGATAAAAACAATTTAATGATTAAAATAAACCAAAGTAAAATATAATAATAATAATACTACCACTACCACCACCACCTATCAATTGCAATAGAAATAGGAATAATGATAATAAAGCAATCAAAATTCTACTCAGCTCAAACAACAGTCGTTGACCATACACCAATGAAAACGCAACAGTCAGCAACAGGGGAGGGATAAGCCTCGGGCACCAAATGAGCTAGACCTTCTGGAAACAGCAGCCATCCAAAGAAAAGGCCATCCCCAGCAAATTTCCTGATTTATAGTGAGTGTAATGTTTATGGTATAGAATGCATCCTGTTGGCTAGCTTGGATCATGCCTGGGTCATCTGTCCTGGGTCATCTGGCTATGTCCTCTCCCAGCTTCTTATGGAGAGGAAAGGAAAAAAAAAAGACAGCAAAAACCTGGGAGGTCAGTTATTGAGTTACTATAAACATTGTTTGGCAACAACCAAAACATCACTGCATTATCAACATTCTCTCAGCCCAAATCCAAAACAAAGTATCACTAGCTACTATGAGGAAAGTAACTGTATCCTAGCTAAAATTAAAAGAAGGTGTTTTACTAACTTATCTTCACTAAATCAAACACTACAATCCTCTCAGAAATGCAGCTCTGCTGAATAGAAAATGGAATTCTACAATTCGACCCCAGTAATATCAGGACAGCGTGTATCAAAAAATGTTGCTGGTGACAATGCACAGCTCCAATGATGGCTAAAGGACAAAGCAATAAGTGTTCACTGAATGAAAAAACAACTGGGTGAGCCATAAAGGAGACAGAGTGAGTTTTAAAATAAAGGGGCAGATTCAGCATTGAGAAGATGGAGATGGAGAACAAAAAGCAATACAAAAACAATTAGTTTTGTGTTTCCTGTACACACAGAACATATCCTTTCAGTAGTGGAAACTTCAGTTACTGTGAGAAGGGAGGACATGCCCACTTTCAGGCAAACCCATCTGCCATAACATTCAGATCTGTACTGATGAAAGTCTGGTCTGACTTCACTGCCAGGATCAAAACTTGTACAAGATAAACTAAGAAACTTAGATCTCAAGGAAGTAAAAAGGCAACTTGTGGAATTTTCAGGAGCGTGTAATGGTGTGATACTTGCTAACTGTCACTGGAGTTACTGTATATGCCTAAATACTCTTGGAAAACCACACAGTCATAAATCCCTAGGCATCCAACTATCTGAAAACATTTGGTTCTCAAACTCTAGAGATATTTAAGAGAGAGATTCAAGCAGACTCAGTGAGCAGCTTAGAAATCAGGAATAAAAGGGTCACTAATTTTCTTAGCAGATTAACTTTTTACATCCTATTGCACAGCCATTTCTGAGATAGCTTACTATAACCAATGCACAAAAAATACGACTGACTCAGGAGAAACATGCTTTAAAAAATTCAGGACAAGATATTTAGGCTAATAACATTTCTGAACAGCTTGTGTGGGAGAAAAGGTACTTGTACACATTTGGCAAGCATACTGTATTGCATCTACATAAAAAAAGAGTAACAAGCAAAGCATTACATGATATTAAATAAGATCAGGTGCTGTTCTTGAATAATGCATTCAGCTACACTTGTTCAGAACTGAAAAAATAATTATTAACATGCTATATTTAAACTATGAAATAGTTAACTAAACTTAAACAAGAAGATCTTAGTAATGCAAGACTGATTTCACAAATGGGTTGAAAAGAAAACCATCAGAGAAAAAAAAACAAAAAAACAAACCTAAGAATGACAATTAAGAACATATCACTGAGAATGCAGGCAACAGAACATAAAATACTGTGCACCAAACCAAATATATTGCAGGCTATGATGTATACAGACATTATTCTGATTTAAGACAGGGTTCTTTTAAGTATTATTCTAGTAAGTCATCTCAACATTACAAGAGTCTTGAAGCTTGGCTGGGACATTGGCAGTTATTCTGGCAGATAAGGACAACCAGATTTCAGGCTAATATCAGGAATGAGGACTGCCATTGATCAGCCCATGCTGGGGCATGCTGGTATGTATTATTCTCATTACAAAAAAAAATAAAAAAATTAAGTTTTAGTCTTCTGCTGGGGGAGAAGCAGCTTATTTTCTTAAGCTTATGTGTAATTTCTTACTTCATAATTTTTTTTTCATAGAAAATACCAAATATGAAGTACCACCAATATTCCATTAAGTTATTTCAACTTTAGGATTGGAGGAATATGCAAATGAAAGATGTTCTTTTTGTTTTAAAGCTGAATGTCACAACGTAGCCAGACATGAAGTATCTCTTAACATTATTAGTCATACAGAAAACCCTGACATGCCAGACTGTTATCTATTCATCACAGCTATACAAACTTCATACTAGTGCAGAGATTTAGGATTTAGACTCTGCAGGACTGCGCAGTTTTCCATTCCTAACTATCATTTATTTTACGCAATATAATTGAGATAAATTTCTGACACTACCATAGCCACCTGGTTATATTAAAGTTGGCTGACCTGTGCAGGTCCTGTAGTCTTGACAAGTTGAGAGAACCTTAAAAACAGCTATATATTTTCAAAGCTTTCTATATAATTTGTCTAAGAAAAGTCTCAGTGGTTAGTTTTCAAATTAACCTTGAATATATATTGCAAGGCAGTATGTGTGTATGGTCCCAATATCTGAACTATTTTTTTTTTTATATGAAATAGATAAAAGCAAAATAGTTTTCCTTGTTTGAGGTAGATAAGATTAAGAATTAATTAAAATTTCAGTGATATAAATAGGATTCTTCATGTGTTTTTAAATAAAGGGAGATCTGCATAGCCCTTTAATATTTTTAATAGGAAATTTGGTAAATTCATCAGTTCCTTTCTTTAGAAAAATCTGCATTTTGATTACCTCCTACAAAGAGTTATTTGTAAATTGATTCACATATCTAACAGGTTATGCACTGTCCCACTGTATCCTATTCAATGGTTTTCCAGAGAAAATATTGCGATCATCTCCACATTCAGCCACAGTCAAGACTGAGCCACAGGTACGTGTGAGATGAAGGGCAGGTATACCTACAGGAGTGCAAAATGTGAAATGGAGCCAAGGAATTTGTTCCTGCTCTGGCAGGGGGATTGGACTAGATGATCTTTTGAGGTCCCTTCCAATCCCTAGCGTTCTGTGATTCTGTGATTCTGTGAAGGTCAGAGTTCGCATTGATTGAAGTAACTGATGCTTATCCTTTTTTAAGCAGTGAAAACTTTGGATCGACCAGCAGTACTTCAACACAAACTGTACATCATAAATCAGAACGTACTTGAGATACAGCTGGTACAAGGCCAGTATTCGAACTTCAGCGTTCTAAGCTGTCACGTGGAACAGCACATTAATGACTTTTTTTCTCTTTTGCATCAGATAAACAGTTAATCTGAAAAAAACCCAAGCCTTTAAAACAAAAGAGATTTCTTACAGTTTAAATTTTTGCAGTACCCTTGCTTATATTTTTGGTTACACTATGAGATTTATACTGTTTTGATACCATTATCAATATGATTTTCCTCTAATGTTATTTAGAATTATTTTCTTACTATCTTCATGTTGTATTAAGCCACCACTGAAATGTACTTCTTGTAATCTTTTGAATTCAAAACTGTAATCACAGTGTGTTGTTTCCTTTCTCTCTTTTTCTGTAGCTGCTTTTTATGGGTTTCACTCACTTACTGCTGCTGCTAGAAAGGGGGATTTAAAGTGACAGATAACACAGTGCTCGGATCAATTATTTCTACTGTGTGCATACTTTCTGGCAAAGTTTCAGACATGCTCTTTTATTCTTTCTCTTAAGTGGTTCAAACTTCTTTTAATTCATAAGAAAAAGCGTTAAGCATAACATTTTTTTAACCATGATATGTTATGATGTCTTCTTCAAATTGTATTCCTTCCTTGTGTAGATAGATACTGGAGTGTTGGGAGCAATTAACATAACTCAGAGAACTAATTTCCTGTGGTTCTTTAACTCTGTATTTATGACTTTCAAAAGAGTGGATCTGTACTCTAAGGATTAGTACAGTCTATAAATTTTACTTGTCTGACTTTTCTTTTAAGGAATTAAGATAAGAAAAATTCAGTGGTGGCTAGAAATCACAGGAAAAAAAATTAGACACTTTGTGTAGGGTTGTTTTTTTTTCTTCTTCTTTCTCTACTTAAACAAAATCACACTTTTAAGTTATGTTGCAGGACTACTTGGACACCTCCTTTTGAGCTGGGTCTGTCGCACACCTTTCTACCTTTCTTTACGAACGTTTTGAGCCAGACTTGCAACACAGATGAGGGGGACAATAAAGTTAACATAGACAAACCAAAAACCATTCAATTTGTTTTACCCAATGGCTTTACACCACCGTGACAGATCCCCCCTCCCACCCCAGCAGGCAGGTTTCAGCACCAACCAGGGGTGCCCACCACCCCAGTAAAGGTCTTAAAGAAACTACTGAGGGGGAAGAAGCTGCTGGGCACCTCCACTTGTGCTTGGTCCTGTTTCAGTTGGAATATTTTGTCACTACAAATAACCCATTTAGGGACAGTTTAGGTCTTACCTGCTGCCAGGCCCTGGCTCTTAATGGCTCTGACTGCCCGCACCTGGATTCTGCCCGCCCCCAGCCACCATTTCAGCCTGGCTCAGGGCTTCTAGCCTTTGTCTCTGAGGAGTTGTTTGGTTGGATCTTGGACTTGTCTTATTTCTTTGCCTTTGTCGATGGGAGCTGTTGTATTGCCCTTCCCTGCCTGACTGGCTGGGTCCAGGGGTTGCTGTGAGGGTGAGCTCGTCACCTGGTCTGCGCTGCTGCTGCTCCTGCCTTTCTGGCCCCTTAGGGACTACTGTGTGCCTGCAGCGGCCCTCAGGTACCTTGTGTATGGAGCGCTATGGGCGAGGGAAGTGGGGAGTGCTATGGGTTTTTTTCAGGCAGTTGGCTTGTTGGCAGGGTATTGATTTTGGTCTTAAACGTTTAAGTAAGAAAAGGTTGTTCACAGGGAGGCCCTTGGTGACCTTGGTGCCCCTTGGGCTGCACCCGCCCTCCACTGCCAAAAAGACAAAGTTTTTTGGCAGGGTTATTTAACAAAAGTTTTGTCAGGTAGTGAGCAAGTATCCTGCCACCTGAACCCCAGTTTTCCGTGTTTGGGTTGTTTTGGTGGGTTTTTTTGTTTGCTTGTTTTGAAACTGATTTTTTTCCAAACTCCTGGTGAGCCCCTGTTTAGCACCCACTGAAGATGGTGGGAAAGGGCATCCATCTGCCATCAATGGGTAGCGGTCTACTGCAAAAATAGATGCAAATGCAAGGAATACAGTTACTCTGGTCAGATGTTTTTTTGAGAATGTGATGCACAGGCCATCTCCTCCCGCTTGTGATTTCTTTACGTTTTATAGCAAGTAAAACAGTTACCCATAAGGCAGTGTAAGGTAAGTTTTATTGTATTATAGCTGTCTTCTAATGTAACCTAGCAATGAAAATATTGAAAAATAGCTAGTGCTAGGAGACTTAAATATGTGTTTTGCAACTGGTGATCCGAGTTTATAGTTGGGACACCTCTTCTTAATGACTGTGAAATGGGTTACAGATTCATTTTTGTACTTCTCTCTTGCTGGTTTCATGGGTTAAGAACCTTGATTATCCTTTTGATGTGGATGTAGTTTACATAAGTAGGAAGCACTGGGGATATGTGATATGTTTAAACACAAAGCTGTTTGAGTAAAGGTATCAACATGCATGTGCGTGGTTTGGAAACTTTTGGCTGAATGCTGAAATACTCTGCAAAAAAAAAAAGTGTTGGTTGTTTGCAGCAGATAGTACACACTGTAACTTTGTTTATCTCCTTGTTGAGGCAAGGGGGAACAACAACCCACTGCCACTGAGAGGAAATAATAGCTCCTTCAGTGAACCTCTGAAGATCTTATTGCAGTCACTGGCAAAATTATTTGACATTCCAGCCATATCTTCTAGTGTAATCATAGATTTTATTAGTAAGGTAGCTCTATGTATAGAGTAGAAAATTGGTCTGTTACAGAATTAATGTATTCTGTCATTCAAGTCATGTGGAAAAAGGGGAAAAAAGCGGTTTGGAATGAGAGATTTTACCCTATAAACTAGCTGTGCTGTGCTTGCTAGCTAGTATAAATTGTGAGAATCTAAACTGTCAGATCCAACTGTAAAAGGGAAGGAGAGTTGAAGATTTTTGTAGTGTTGCATAAAATCTTGTGATCCTCTCTGCCATATATGTAGGTGCATGGGAGATGTATATCATAGCAATGACTAAAAGACTTCAGAGGTATACAGCTGTGTAAGGGTGCCTGTCTATTTTCATCTATCATGCCCAGATCCTGCTAGGGAACCACAACATAGTAGTGGACTCAGTAGGTTTGACTCTCTGCAGAACTGGTGACAAGCTGGTCACTTACTGAATTGGGCAAGTTATTTGGGCCTGTTACATAGAGTTGTTATGCTATAGTGATGTTCTTGGAGTTCCCAGCATCACAGAAATAGTTGGATTTTTTGAACTAGTTGTTTCAAGATGTCATCATACTCCGGTGGACCTCAGGACTTCACTCTTTTCTTGTCCTATTTATGAGCTTTTTCTTATAATCATGGGAACTAGAAACTTGTTATCTTATCTATGCTAAAGACTGATGTTATCAAGGGACTTAAACTACCTTTTCCTATTTCTCCCATCCTCTTGTAGATGTATTTAGTACTTTGTATGTAGTCAGAAGACATAGGAGTTAAGAATTAAGCCTAGTAGATTAGTTTGAGGATATATGACAGTGCCTATAAGCCGGTAGAAAGTGTGCTGTGGAAGTTGGATGGTTTCTCATCCCACAATCCATATGCTGAATTCTGTAGCTCAGTGTGTCTGATGTGGAGACTTACATAAAAGCACTGGCACTGAGATAATTTGGCAAAAAATGTCCTTTAAAGTCAGATGAAGAAAGTGAAGGAAGGTATGGAAATGTAGGACTTCTGCCAGCAGCTATGTGGCCCAGCAAGAATCAATTAGAATTTTTCTTACTGTCTTCCCAAAGAGATTTTGAGCCTGTTTAGAAAGAAAAAATAGGTAAGGCATGCAAGATTTTAGCTCTCACGTGTTGTGGTGGTAGTTCCCAACCTAATGATGGAAACTAAATACTTTAAATAAATGCTAGGGCATGAAGTGGTGTAAAATTATTATTTTTTTAAGGAACTCGGCTGTCTTTATTGCAGCCCAATTTCCAGAGGATAGAGTGTGAGGTGTATTAATGTTGTCTTTGTCCTGCTCAGGAAGTATTAAGGATGTTTTCTGTGTAAATGTGGCCCAATCTTACCCTGCAGACCTTGAGCAAACACCTCATGAGGTCCTGCATTTTTACTTGAGTGAAGGAAAACACTTGCTGTGCCTATAGGACCTGCTGTCTGTCTCTCATCTTGACAGTGTTCCACTTTATATAGCTGAATACGGATTCACTGGAGTGATGAGCTAAATTAATTTGTGAATAGTATCATTTGACCTGGAACTACAGTTTTAGTGAATAAATGTTTTTGGAAAAATGGTTGCTCAGCCTCACTGGAAATACGACTGTGGTAGATGAGGCAACTAGACCTTCCTATGCTTGCTGTCTAAACATCAGATGTTGCTGTTTCCTCTGGAGTTCCTCTTCTCGTGAACTGCCATAAAACGGAGATTAAAAGGAGGGAAGTTGGAGGTAATTTTTTGTTTTGCCTGGGGGAAGAATGAACTCAAGCTTAGTCCTGAATCTCACACTTGGCCATGTTTTACAGGCTGTTGAGTCTGCAGAAACCTGTGCGCTTCATTGAGTCGCTCTGCAGGAGAACAGCTATCTGTCTTTGTAGGACCTTAGATCTAGGCTCTCTTCTTGAGATGCTGCTGTTGTCTCAGAGGGTGAATAATTTCCTTCCCCTGCCCTACCTTTTCTCTTCATGGATCTGAAGAGGGCTCCCGTGGAGATCAGGAATGGTCTCCTATGTGATGTCAGAAATAGAAAACCTGAGGAGAGATTGCAGAAGTTAGACTCAAATGCAATTCTTATTACAGACACTGTAGGGAAACCCTCTGTTCTCTTCTTCCTTTGTGTCCCACAGTCTCTCCTTAAAAAGTGTGTGGTATTTGCATACTTGCAGTATATGAGTGCCTGCATGGGAGGAACATGCCAGCTTGGGCAGAGTGTCACACCTGTACATCTTTATGACTTCCAGGCTGGCTTTGGCTCCCATCCAGGCAGTTCAAGCAGCAGAGAACTGCCCTGGGGTTGATCTGCACCTGTCCTGAGACAACTTGTGAGTATACTTTACTGCACAGCTACACATACCATGTCTTACATAGCTTAAGTAATTTTTGGCTTTAAAAACATCTCGGGGGAGGAGAGGAGGCCAATGCAAGTCTATTATTTATTATTATTTATTATTATTACCCTTGCAATCCTGTCCTTGCTAGTTCTTTCTGAACTTGGAAACTCTCTAACCTGTCAGGTAAAACAAACCACAAATGAAGAAAGGTTAGAATGTAAAAATCCCCAGGTCTGTGTTAAAGTGCTATTTTATCTACTGCTGAAATTGTACATTGCAAAGGAGAAGGGAACCATTAGAGAACAGGTGCCCTGAATGAGAAAAGATTTCAGACCCTGGACCTAGAGGCCTCCTTGTTGATTTATTTGAGAAAACTACAGTGGTTAGTACTTGATTCAGAGCAAAAATGGAGTTTCTCCACTCTTCATCTTCAAGTAAAGACAAATGAGCTTTCATAATGGACCTTGCCTTGCCAATAGGAATAAATGACTGTGATTTCTGAACACTTTCAAGGAGACCTGGAGACTCAATATGCAAAACCTCTCATTCTATCATTGAAAGAGCAGCCTTGGATTATTACTGACAGTCAAGATGCAGTTAAAGTAAAGGTCATGCAGACTATTGACAATAATAAATTCCACAATTTGCTATCTTTTTGCTGAGGCCTCTGTTAGGCCATGCATCAAAAACCTGTATAAAAAGTGGATTGCCCTCACCCAATAAAAAATGCAATGTACATTTTTCAAGCTTGTTTTTTGAAGGAGCTAGAACAGGCCTCTCGTATGTCATATTCTTATCTTTTAAATTAACACACTGGGAGAACTGCCCACCAAACAATCAGTTTAATCCTCTGTGCCCACCTGTAATGTATAATTGAAGTTGCATAAAATAATCTCTTGCTAGTAGGTGTAGAAATCATCATGACAGAATATTTGAATAAAGGCTGAGTGCAAACTCTAGCAAGTTAATTCAGTTTTCACTGTGTAAGCCTGAGGTTAAAAAAAATTGTTTAATATTGCATGTTAAGTAATTGCCTGTTCCTAATTGAGAAACAAATAAGTATTGCTTCAAAACTCAGTGCATGTGGTAGTTTTCTTGCAATCCCTTCATGATTAACTGGGTAAAAAAAAAGTACAGCATGAACAAAAGCAGTAGCTAGCAAATAAAGCTACTTAAGGTTTTAGTTATTGTTGCTTAAAAATGCAGGTAAGACCAACTCCCTGAAATTAGGCAAGACTTAATAAATGATTTACAGTTTTAGCAGTGAGATTAAGATATGGAACTTTTATGATTTCACTGATTTTTCGTAGGTTTTTTGTTGTGGTTTTTTGTTGTTTTGTTTTTTTTTTTTTTTAAATCTTTTGACATGGAAACACCATTTGAGTCTCTTACTTTGAATGCAGTGAATGGATTTGGCTCTTACATAGATCAGATTGAGAACTCTCGATGTTCATTGCAGCTCTGATTTATTCAGAGAGCAGATAGACCATAGCTACAGTGTAACTTGCTATACTTAGATTACAACCAACCATGACATGGGAAAAACAATCTTTACCATGAGAGAGAGCAGAAAAGTGTCACTTTCCACCCTTTGTGCAGAGGCTAACAAAACCCATGCATGTGAAGTGCCAACTGTGGTGTGCAGTTTTGCTGCAGGAGCATTTGCCCAGTTGAGACTGGACAAACACCACCAAGTAATGCAGCTTTCAGCAGATGGTAACAGCTTACAGTCACTGGTAACTCAGTCTCAAACTGGCAACCTAGCAATGAAAGATGCCATTTTCTATTATCAGTCCTGTGGGTTATCCCCTATACTTAGTTTGAGAGCAGCGAGATTTGCATAACATATGCATATCAGATTTTAAGATACTACTCAGGTGTCTGAATTTGCTCATGGACATGTCAAAGGTTCTTGATGGTTATATTTAATTGTAGTTGGAGTAGAGAAAGCAATAGGAAGAAATTATATTTTAAAATATGTTACTCCAGTATCACCTCTTAGTTAAACACATAAGTAAACATTACTGCAAGCACACAAAACAATAAGAACATATAAGTGAATTTCTATTTCACACACTGTTAGTTTAAGTTTCTTTACTGTATTGCATTTGATTGTTGAGACACTCCCCTTCCCCCTAAATACATAAATTACATTGGCATTTGTTATTAAATAAGTAAAACCAGGAAAGCACATAGAATTTCAAAATCTCTTCTCCCCTTGTATTAAAAACATATATTCTTTTAGACTGTCTTGACTGCAAAATCATTGCACTCAAACTTACTAGTCTGTACAAGAAAAATATTTCTATCTCTTTAACTGAATGTCTTAAAATTAAGCTTATAAATTATCCAATTACCAATCAGTTCACTGGGAATCTCTTTATACTGAGACAGGAATGTAGGGTGTAGTAGTTGTTGGGTTATGTGACGAGGCTTTTGATGGCATCAGGAGAAAAATAATAATGTGGCTATCTGTTCATATCACTGTAGGTATAAAATACTAGTTTTCAGAAATCATGCTAAATAATTCAGATCAGCTGAAGATTTTTCTTATAGTCTTATCTTAACTGAGCCCATGTTATGGATACTGAGCTACCTCTAGGGAGCCTCTGTTAGTAGTATGTGAAGACCTGTAGCAGTGAGAGAAGAAATGGTTTAAACTCAGTCTAGGAAGGTTGTTCATGTTTATAGGTGTGAGTGAGTACAGGGAGTGGTCCGAGTATGTGATCATATAAAATGCTAGAAAATATTCACTGCTAAGAATCTGTGGTTTCAGATGCTGATACGAGTTAGGCTAGCATAGCAATAATACTTTTACTGTGCCCCATTGTGTTTGTTTATGCCACATTTTGTTTAGATTCTCACTTTGTCAGTCTCTTGCTAGTATTGCCCCTTCCAGATGAAGGTTCCTATGGTAACAGGTGATGTCATGCTTCTGGACCAAGCTTGGCGAGGTCTGCAAGTGCAGCAGTAAGGCTATTTCTCATATGTTGGACCAATACCTTGTCATTTGGTCCCCAAGTGAATGCATTTATTTTATTTTGCTGTTAACCGTCTCTTAAACAGAGCAATTCCAAGCAGCTGAGCTGAGGTCCTATGCAAAGCCTGTCTTAACCACCATATCAGATTATAAAAGGAAAAATTTCATTCCCTCTGAAAAAGCTCACAGAAATAAATTTCTGTTGCCAGACTCCTCAAGGTAACTGTAGTGAGCTCATATCCCCTTGAAATTCTCCATTTGCATTACTTCCCTGTAATCAATTATACAGCTTGACTTATGCTATCATCCAGCTGTTAAAAAATTTGTCTTATGTGTGCCCAGAGGTAGGGCATTAGTACAGAGAAGTCTTTCAATGCTCCCCACTACTGCAGCAGAGACTCCTGCCAAACTGAAGGATTGATCACTGATTGCACTGGTCCTTGTCTCAGCATCTGGAGGTGGCTCAGGATGCTGAAGTTGCTGCATGGCCCTACAATGGCCATCTCAACACATTATTGCTGTTTTCAGGCAATTAGGCTTAGGGAACAATGTGTGCTGAAAATGATGTGTGTTGGAACTAAGTCTTGGAACTCTCTTTCATCTTATTTAATGGGTCTCTGTTCTGAATTTACTGGGGAGGTTTGTCAACTGACCTGTGCTTTGAACCTTACCAAATGAGTTCAAAAAGTTCTGCTATATCGGAGGCTTTAAGTCTAAACATAATAGTTTTATTTCACTTCTGGGATTTGCACTGGGAGGCAGGGGTGGGGAAGTCGAACAGAGCTTTGTATGTGTGTATTTGTTTTTCCCTCAATTTAATTTTTTTACCTTTATGCTGATTATTCAGTCCCCTAAAATGCCTTGCTTGAGTCATGCAGGAATTGATTGAAATGTGACTGTGTGTATGATATTCTATTTAGGATTCTCTGAATTCAAAATGAACCACAATAACATTGCTGTTTAAGGGTTTTTGGTGGTGTTTGTTACAATGAATCCATTTTTAGGCAGGTTATATCCTTTTCCTATCATTAAGGATGAATTGCTGCTGTTTCTTCCCCTATCCTTCAACCACAACTATGCATTTTTTCCATAAATAGGGTACATGATAGAAACTCTTAGCATGGATAAAAGTCTCACTTTTCTCATGTTTTACATACAGACCAAGCACCTCCCTTTTGGAATATTGTGCCTGTTCCTGTGAAGAGGGGCTTTAGATTTGTTTAGGTAGGAATCCAGAAGCACTGATGTTAATTTGCCGTCCATTATCAAACATACTGAGTACAGCACTTCCAATGATGCAATTTCAGTGTGTGTTTGGGTTTTTCGGAGTAGTTCTACTGTGGCAAGAAAGCTGCCAATTTGATCCTGCCAACAGTTCCAGTATCTCTGTACCTGCAGTCTGAATTCTTTTTATCTGTGAGTGCTTTCCTGGTACCAGAAGGGCAGTCTTGGCAAGCACATCAGGATTGCTCTCAGTAGAGTATGGCATCTGGTAATGAATCGACAACTTTCAGGCACCACAATGTTTGACTCTCCATGGGCAAATCTCTCCTGCTTTGGGCATGCATAAAAAGGTACAGAATAACCGAGTGCAAGTGCAGGGGCTCATGATACCTTTGGAACAGATACTTCTTAAGACTTGTATAAACTTCTCCAATATACTCTTCAAGAATCCAATATTGCACTTTTCTCTGAGGTGTATACAAAACAGCAAACAAATGTCCACTTGGGTAAAGTAGAATCCAACAGCGAGTGAGTAGTGCCCTACTCCAAATTGCCAGAATTGCCTGTTGGATTTGTGGCTTGTAGTTGGGCTCAGTGGTGTATATTGATATTTTTCTTACATTTTGGATGTGGTACACTAATAAAAGGGTTCAGTTGGCTGAACATTGGCCACTGATGTGGAAGCTGTGTACTAAAGATACTACATTCACCCGCGATGTGCTGGTTTTCTGCTGTTAGCTCTTCCTCACAGTCAGACGCAGAATCAAGTTGCTATTAGAGGTAGCATCAGCAGCACTCTGTGATGGTCTTTTTGTTTCAATACCTTGTGTGACAAAGTTTCCAAGAGATTCCAGGTCAGATGCCAGTGAAGATCACTGAAAAAACACACTTCTGCCATTACTAGCTTTTCGGTTCTGTTTTCAGTGTGCTGCGTGTTGAGCAGCACGTGGCTGTACCTCACTTCTCCAGGAAGAATGCAGCCTGTTATCAGCCAAAGGGCTGGTCAGTTACTGAAAATACACACTAAAACCAGGCCTGAAGCTCTTAACTTTTGCGATCCTTCCTTGCTTTAGAGAACTCAATTAAATCTAGTTGCTGTGTTTTGGGGTCTGTACACAGGAAATTGCTTAATATGTTTCCAGCTTCATAGGTTATTGGTATGAAGAGTTACCTGTAAGATGTGTCACCAAGATTAGCATCTTGAAAGGAAAAAAACAACCCAGATTTGTACAGTTGTAGTATATTACAATGGAATGGGCTTGCTTCTTATGAAGCTTTACACCCTTTTCTGACATTCAGCCCATTCAACAATATTTTGCTATTGTTTTCTCATTGAACCCGTAATAAGTTCTGAATTATCTTTGCTATTTTGGTGTTGTAAGATTCTGCAAGGTATTTCGTAATTTCAGCGTTGTATTCAATATAAATGTAGGAGCTTCTTCAAGATGCAGTGATGTTTGTTTGAGTGTATGCTTGTGCTACTTTGACAGGTAAAGAAAACTTGAATGTTAATATTTGAAACAAACTAAGAACAGAGGACAAAATTAAAATTCATTTCTACAACAATTCTGTAAGATTAAGTGCATAATGTGCTTTACAGTTAGCTTTGGTAATGAGTTAGGTTCTCCTTCTATTTAAATTCAGCCATAATATAATTTTCCAAGAGAAAGTGTGAAAAAGGGAAGAACATACATAGAGGGGGCTGAGATCGAAGTACACTGAAAGAGCAAAAAATACCCCAAATTGGGAAAGTTAGGAACTGTTAGTTTTATACAGAACAGGGTTTTTTTTATTATTTGTACTATAGATTGCAGTGTATATTAAATATAAATTATCCACTATGCCTGGTAATGCATGTGTATTTATATGAAATATGTATTTATCAATATATAGTATGTGTGTATATAAAATACCGTGTCATTTAGCATATCAAGGTACAGAGTGGTTGTTTGCTTTTCCTTATACTCTGAAGAAAATATGTGACTCCCTGAAAGTGGAATAGAGCTAGTTACGTTCTCAGCATAATCGGGTAACTTCTTGAAATGACAGTAAGATCTAGCTAGAAACCAATGACTATTAGTTAACGCTTGATGAACTTCAGTGTAGGAGAACATCGGTACTTGATTCCACTTGGTGTCTATTAAATATTGCAGAAGATGAAAATTTTAGTCTGGTTTGTTCATGTTTGCTTGTGAAATTGTATGCCTATATTTCATTTTTAAATGCAACACTTCATACACTTCCCCAAGCAAGTGATATGAAAAAAGCTAAAAATTTTGGATTTACATAAATCAAATGCAAACAACCTTTGCGAAGGGTGTGACCAAATGCTATCAAAGAAATAGTATGTGAGTGGGAGATAAACTGCTTTTAAGCCTTACAGTAGAGATTAGTTGTGGACTTATTTTACAAAGAAAGTAGAGAAGCTGCAAATTAACTGTTGTATACCCTTTCCTGAATTCAGCCACTAACACTTAAACTGCAGTTGCAGGATGGTGCTGACTGGCTTCTAAAACCAGTTTTTGCGTTGATACAGCTGCCGCATCTGTATATTCCTAGAGTCAAGTTTGGCCTAATTCTGCACTTTTCCTGTATGGGAGTGTTTTTACACGAGAATCAATTAAACTCTTTGTGTGAAGAAGAGATGCAAATTCAGGCATGGGAATATGGGAAATCTCTTAAGAGCAGAATATGATGATGTACTGAGTAATTATTTGGACTTTGCGGGGAAGACGTTATTTTGAAAACGTTTTGCATCTCTCTATGGTGGGATCTGGGCTCATTCTCATTCCTCCAGGCAAGATGCTTATAGGTGAGGCCTTCACTTGCTCTGAGGGATGATGCCAACTGTGAAGCAGTGAGTGTTTGCTTCCGTAAAAACTGATGGTTTTCAGCCAGCAGTGCGGTGTTGTGAGGCCAAGCAGCAGCAACTGAGGGAAAGATGACTTTCTAGCCAAGCAAAGACTTTCTTGACTGGAAACTGCAGGTTTTGCTTTGAGGATTAGGCTTTTTCAGAACTGATTATGCATGTTGTTAAATAGCTGCTGGATAAAAATCTGAAATACTCCTGGTATGAGGGCCCAGTACACTGGGGTGCTTTTATAGTCTACTGACTGGGCTGGGGTGGAGAAATTCACTCTGTTCCAGGCTTATCCCTTGCACTTTGTGCACAACCTGAGAACAGCTACGTGCTGTATGCTTCCAGGGTCAGGACTTGGGAGTGCTTCTCAGGTCTCCATCTAGACACGTGTCCCAGGTGCTTCCCAAATCCACACTGCAGAAAGACCTGGGCACAAAGGAAGGAAATCTGAGCAAACTGGCTGGTGGGAGCTGCAGTGTGCTCCAGCTGTGTCCTGGCTTTGGGTCTGCTGGGGTCAGAGCTGCAGCATTGCTGTGGGAAGTGCTGCCCACACAGCTCAGCAGTAGCTGAGGGTGTATTCAGGCTTTGGTAGCTTTGAGCAGTCACTAAACCACCAGCGTTGCGGCCAAGGCTATTCTGAAATGTGTGAAAAGGCTGGTCAAAAAAGGAGAGTGGTTGTTAGGTGCTCAGTCATTTAAGAAAGCTACTGAGTCTGTTCTTCTCTCAGATGGAAGCAGTTCAACCAGTCTTGTTCTTTAGGTGATGTATTGTTTTGTGGACTGCTAGTGTTTGTGCATTTTCAAAAAATGTACTATTCCAGCATGAAAATAATTGCAAACATGCATATATGAAGGAAGAGCCTCATTAAAAGAAAATAGGCTCCAGAAATTAGAGCCAAAACATCAATCCTTTCTTACCAAAGGACAATTAATTCCCCTTATAGAATTTGGATTCTAATGGATTATAAATGCATTTTACTCTAAGGATTAATTTAGCAACTGAGTCAGTGGCTGCAATACCATCCTCATCAGTTATGTGATGGATAAAGGCATCTGACACTACCTTTGCTCTTTGAAAGGTTTCCAAGAGATTCCTCTGTCACTTTGTGACTGCATTCGATCCTTAGCTTTCAAAAACAATAAAACATTTAATGACTTTGTGGTTGCCAATGCTGCATATTTATCAAGAGCAAAAAAATTGTCTACCTTGGAGCATAATACATTCATTTATTGTTATTTGGAAGAGTAATAGTATTTCCTCATAATGATTTATTAAATTTAGCTTAAATGAAGAATGTCCTATATGTGGGAAATGTAGGCTGAGTAGATTATCTAATTGCTTTTTTGTAATGTGGATGAGAATAGTATGCCTCTTATTTTGTAAAGGCAAAGTATTGCAGAATGCAATTTCAGAAATAATACTAAACTTGAGTATCTCTTGATGTTAGTTTTTGTAAGTAAACCTATAAAAAAAATAATTCTTTACTAACTTTAATTCCTAAGCAGTGAGAATCTGACTGTGGTTGAGGGAGGTATAAACAGACATTTTACTAGCTTTCTACATGCAGCTGTCAGTTTAGGTTAATCCAGGCCTGACACAGTCCTCAGATTCACTCTAGGGCCCCTCAGCATAGACTACATTTGCTATGAACAGTGTCAGGCAGTGATGGTTCTGTCTTGGTGATGTAACACCACCACTGCATCTAGCAGAAGCTGCCACTTATTTCATTCTGGCTTGTGAACCTGAAGCACATTTAAAAAACACACAAAAAATCCCAACCATTGAAAAGAAAAGAACATATCTGTTAAAAAAACATAAATTTGGCTATGTCAGCCATGATTCGTAAGTGAGAGCTCAAACTGTCCAGGTTCACAGACTGAGGTATAAACTAGTGTTTGTAAAACCAGTTATTTCATCAGTGAGTTAATTGTATCAAGCTAAAGTACAGCCTTCAAATGATATGACAATATAATACATTGAATAACCTACTTATTTAAAAAAAGCTTTTAAGATTTCTTTTTTCTTGCGGGTACTATTTTATTCTCTGTTTTTTATTCTATTTTAGGGACATGAGTTCAGTGATTTCAGCAGTATAAAATTTGGGTATAGACAAAATATAGCACAAGGTTATGTAACATACGTTTTAGAGTGTTGCAGCTCATTTCCTTTTGCAGCAAAGATTATGCAATAGTAACATTGCTGAGTTGACATACTTGACTGAACAAATTTTAAAGCATACCATTTTCTGGAAAGTGTGGTTTTTTTGCATTTTCAGAATGCAGTTTTTCAGTTTTAAAATTACTTTAAGCCTGTGCCCTTGAGCCTCATAATGTAAGGTAAGTTACTGTTGACAGTGATGCAATATATAATTTCAACTGTCTAATAACTTTCTTTCATGCCACTTTTTATAATGGAATTTGAGCAAGAAGAGCATGAGGATTATATTATGCTTACACTGAAGTCAAGGGAAACGTTTTCCTCAGTCCATAACCAGGTATCTGGCATTCAAATGAGCAAAATCATAGCCATTGGCATTCCCACTGTTGCCAGTTTATTTCCTTCTAGTTTTAATTTTTGACTGAAGGAACTTGGCTCTGAAATATCTGTATCTGTCTTAATTTGACTAATTTGTCCTACTTGAGTGCACAAAAGGGAGTTTTTACATTAGCTGAGATTTCTAGAATGCAAGTGGTTGCCCAAAACTCCCTGTGGTACCGGCCACCACTTATAAATGCCTGCAAATACAGTGTTTATACTGGAGCATGAGATCATGTATACTTCCTCTGTAGACAGCGTAAATAACACATGTACACACACTGTTAAAAGAGCACTCCTGAGGTTGCAAAGGCACTAATCCCAGATTTGAGATATTAAAATCGAGGCTTTATGCATCTCTAACATACTCCACATGTGTATTCATTATGCTTTAATTATTGGAATACAAGCCGCTGTTATTTTTTTACCTTGACAACCTCTTTACCTTCTGAGAAAGGACTGTTTATTCTTTTATTGAAAAATAATTATCTTTTTTCTTTGCCATATTTTCTTTAGGAGAATGCTTGGCCTTTACTTTGAACCCTACTTACCTATCAAGTCTTATTCTCAAGACTATTTTTAATTTACTTCCAGGCTTTTTTGCCAACTTCAGTATAGTTTGCAGTATTCACATGCAGCAATTAATTTAGTGTCCCAGTTTAGTAAGGGTTGTATTTTTTCCCCTCAGTGTTTCTTCAACTCAGACAACAGGTTATCAATCAGGAAATGAAATTAAATAGGAATGGAGCTGAGAACACACTGTTTATGAATATCTATGGGAAATTAATTTCAAACAGGTCTTCAGGGTGCAGCTAGCATATCAGTAGTATCAAGACTGCTGTTTCTGTTCTTTTAGTCCACTACAAGTTTTGTTATGTTGGTGAATTTTGATGGTTGTTGGTAAGGACATGGTGCATTCCTGGTATAATAACCGTCTTGAGAAATGGGAAGTGACCATTAAAAAGAAATTAAGAATCCTATAGTTCAGATCTCAACAATTTCAGGAAACAGTTCTTATCTACTTTTGCTGTCACCTAACAGCATTATGGAGGAATGTGGGTAATGTTTTCTTGGTTATCAGTCAGTCATTTATTCCTGTAGGTGTAAACGAGGATGAAGTGAGATCTTTTGGATTGGCTTGCTAACTATGTTGAAACAGTATAGTCTATCCTAATACAATATGGTGATATAATTTAAGAAACGTAGCTACAAAAGGCTGAAAGAATAATTGAGTATTTGTTTATGGACCAATCGATTAAGATTATGCTGGTGATGTTGCTATAAAATACAGGAATTATCTCTTAGCTACTACTAGAACCACAAAAGAAAGGAAAAGCAAAGCCAAAAAGTTTCCATTTGCCCATACTTTCTCTATTTCATATCTAGTGCCAACTGGTATCTCCAGATTAATTACATACTTTTTACATTGCCTATAAAGAATTCTGCTTTGAAATCTTCAAAGATGTCACTTCTCATTAAGTTCATAGAAGTCTGGAGTCCTCATCTCTTGGGAGATGAGTGTATGAAGTGAAACCTGTATGTGGGTACATAGCTGCATAATGCATTTTGCTCTCGTATACACATCTGTATCTATAAATTCACACTTATAAACTTATGTGTATATGCACACAGTCTCATTCATAATCAAGATGGGGAAATTATGTCAATAATTCGAACAGGCTTTTGTTAACTGTGCTGACACCTGCCAGTTAGATCCAGTCAAAGCAGTGTGTTTTTGATGTGGACGTGGACTGAGGTGCCAGGTGAGTTTTCAGCCGGAAACCCCCAAACAGCCAAGCTGTGGCCCAAGCTTACGGCATTTCATATTACACATCACATGGATTTGTATTGTTGATGTGAGGAGCAAAGTGTTTCCATGGCTAGGGCAAGAAAAGAAGAACTTTAGTCTGGGCTTGGCTGAAGTATCACAGCTAATCTAAGGAATTCTGTTGCCAATGGGCCTTACTTCTCAGCCATATTGATGCAGTGACAATTTCATACTTAGTATAACTGAAATACTTCCACTTGAAATGACTCTTTTTTCTCCTCTGTTTAATATTCTGTGTACTTTTTTAGAATATATTTTACAGTTGGGTAAAAAAATGCATCTTCACTATGGGTATAATTATACCACGATTTCAAAGATAGTGCCGTTAATGTGGTATCTTTTCTAAAAATCACAGTTCCGTTCAATCAGCCCAGAAGCAGGTAATATATTGCTTCCAGACATGTAGTGCACACACCACACCATACAGTCTTCCCCAGATCTTCACTGCCACTAATTTGAGTGCAGTTGAGTTGTGAGACTTATGCAGTAATACTGAATGTGCTTTGCATTATAACACAACTGACTTCTGTAATTCAATATTGAATGATCCACCGACAACAGACTGGAGTTTGAAATCATGTGAAGCAATTTGTCTTTTCTCATCTGTGATCACAAAGGAGGGACTCTTAGCTGCTGTCATGGAAGTTCTGGAGAAAAAACAGCTCCAAAAGTAACAGTTTGGAGGTGTAACCATGAAATTAAACTGAATCTTTAGCAGTGGGCATGGTCTTTCTGTAGAGAAACAGAAGACTTGTAAAGAAAATGGAAGGCTGTAATTTTTCAGAGCACTAAAGCCATTTTAATGTAATTTTTCAGGTATACTTCAGTTATACTGAGCAATTTACAAAAGCTGGTCCTATTCAAGCAACCTCTGTCTGTAGTTTTGTCAAGTAGGGAAGAAAATGAACCAACACAAAACCTATGCAAATTATCCTTTTGGATGGAAGAACATTTCTGCAAATATGATTCTCAATTTTTTTTTGCTTCGTGCTGAATAAGGAACTCAAATGGAGTGCACAGTGGCTAAGGAAATGAACACCATCCCCTGAAGACTAAACAAGCAAACAAGAGTGGAAAGAAGCACTAGTGAAACCATAGTTAGCGTGTTAAAATATATCAGGGACTACAATTCAGTAAAGTTGTTGAGAAGTGGAGGGTGATTGCAAAAAAGAAAGCTGTATAAAAACACTTGAAGGGCTAAAATATGCCTTCTCAAAGATCTCTTTTTATGGGAATTAGGCACTGTTTGATGTCTTCCCTCTAAAGACACATAGTAAGATTAAATGAAGTGAGCTTGAAGCTTGAAAAACTGTTTTGTTACTCAAGTAATACACTTCTGATTAAACTATTTGGAACATCTTATAGATTTATGTGATGAATTCTGGGTTGCTTTAATACTTAGGTCAAGCTGGGAAGCTGCTAATTAAGAGTCTTTTTAGTTTGTAAAGGCTCTCCAGGATTGACTTGAAATTCTGAAGTCTGTGTTATGTGATGAGTTGAAACAGTTCAGTATGGATATAGGGGCCTGTGAGCAGGAGATGAAGACAAAAGGCTGTATTGAGAGGTGCTGCTGTACCTTTTAGGTACCCCCCTACGGAATTGTAAGGGAACATGTGCTTCTGGTGCACTGACTTGTGCCTTCCATAGTAGTCAACGTGTATCAAACTCAATGCAACTTCTTCATAGAAAAGCTTATGGCCAGATATATCTACTGCTGAGTGTCTCCAGTGAAATAGAATATCTCAATGTTGCTATTTACACTTTGTTTGCAAATTTGTCTTTCTGTTTTGGTTGGTCAGATGTTGGTCTGTGTGTGGGAAAACTAACAACCCTCCTCCTGTCACTTTGTGTGTGTTTTTTCTACAATGCATGTAGAAAACACATTTCTTTGGAGCAGGTGTTGAACTTAGTTCCGCTTCATGTTTGGAATATGTGTGTATTTGTTTTTGTTTCTTTGTTATGATATATAAGAATATGCTGCTAACGAGATTTATTGTGCATTCTACCTACCATCGCTTTATCATTCACTATATCTTCATTATTGCAGTAATTAATTGCAAATAAAGTATTCTAAACTTTTCTTGAGTCTTATAAGGATACAGCATACTTTTAAAATATTCCTTGCTTCATCCATTTATGTTCAGCCTAGACATAATGAACTGTTATTGATGAGCAATTACAGTACAAGCTTTTTATTGGTTACTTACAGAAGTATCTTTCATATGTCTAATTATCTGTAAACAACATATCTATTGGGGAGCATCAACGACAGCTCAGAGAAAACAAATGGTCAGCCCCTTAACTTTTTCTTGTTAAAACTTCTTGTGCTTACTTCAAAATAGCTGTTTCCTCACAAAGAAGGAGAGAAATTTAACAATTTAGGGATTATCTATCTTTTGTGGGGTTGTTTTGATCAGTGGAGGTACATGAATATAAAACTAGTGAACAAGTCAGAGATAAAAATCTGAACTAGAGAAGACTTAATCTTGGCAGAGGTGAGCAAATAGTCTTGATGGGTATTTGGAGGCAGGAGGGTGATGTGTGTGGTGTGTGTGCAGCCAAGGTGTTGACTCATGGTTAATGGCACAGAATCTACTTCTTGTCACTATGGCGTATCACTATGTGCTGGTCATAATCACCGTTTTTGCCAGGCCACAGACAGCATTTTCCTACACTCAGAGAGAGATGGTGGTGGTGGTTGTTTAGCACAACCAAACTTCCTGTTGCTCATTACATGAATCGACTTCAGAGCCCCTGACAAAGGAAAAGCTGTCTGAGAAGTGCTGTGGGGAGAACTGAAGCAAAAGCTGAGAGAACGAAGCACAAGGGTATCTGAGGGCAGTAGGCGACTGGGAAGGTGCATTTTAAGTTCACTACTTCACTTTCTTGCTGAAGAAAAGAAGGTGGCTGGGTGATGGAATAGTAGTAGAATTAAGCTATAGAAAGCAAAGCAAAAAGGGACAAGAAAGTGTTCAGTAGAGCAACAAAAGGAAGAAAGCAAGCTGGCTCTGTGAAATAGTTTCAGTCATGCCACATCCAAATATCACTATTTTGATTGTTTTGTCACTGTTATTGGTGACAAATCTATTGCACTGAAGTATTTTTTAAATATGCATATATATGTATATATATGTAACAATTTACCAAGGTCTTAAAAAAAATCTAATTGTAAGGGGAGATACAAATAATTGCATATACACTCATTTGTAGGACACTTGGAAAGGAACAGGAGTCTTCATGAGTAACTGATGAAATTTGTTCCTATGTTTACATCTATGACTGTAATATCAGTCTTGATGACTTTAAAACAAGCTTGGGGCGGGGGGGGGGGGGGGGGGGTGTGAAAAAAGAACAGAGGACAGATGTCTTAAGATCAATGCTTTTTCTTACCATTGAAGTGAAATAAAGTCTGACCAGTAAGGTGACATTTTCAGCTGTACTTTCATATATTTACTTATTGGAGTGTTACTGGTTTTCAAGATAAAAATCTTGCTGCATTTTAGAACAGCCATTCTCATTTGCCTTCCTTATCCCAGAGTGAAGAAAAAGATTTTAGAACACTATTTCAGCACTGCTAAGGTTCATTTACCAAACTTTGGGTCCCTGCTATAGATTGCTTTAGATTGTAACTTGATAGCTGACAGTTCAAGCTTGTTTTAGAAACAGAAAAAGCATTATTTCATTAACAATTATTTATTTGGCGTTGATTTCAAAATGGAAAATAAAAAGGAATATTTTAGCCATATTTTGCTGTATTAATTCCAAAAAGTAAAAAGACTGTGCAAGCTCACAAAGTTATATGATGTGAAGATGCCTTAAAACTATGGCAGTCTGAGAATTGATTAGCTAAATTTCAGTTCTGAGATTTTGATGTTAAAGATACACCACTCTCAGGAAGGCCAATCAAAGTTGATAACAAAATGAAGGCATTGACTGAATCCAGTTACCACTTAACAACATGAGAGATTGCTGATAATCGTAACATATTGAAATCAAACTTTGAAAATCACTTAAAACAGCTTGGATGTGTTAGGGAGCTCGATGTTTGGGTATCACATGAGCTCAAAGAAATTCATCTCACTAAGCACGTTGACATCTGCGATTCTTTCCTGAAACATGAAGAAAACGATCCATTTTTGAAATCTATGTTAACAAGCGATGACAAAGGGATTGTTTACAGCAATGACGAATGAAAAGAATCACAGAGCAAGTGTGATGAACCAGCTCAAAGAACTTCAAAAGCAGATCTTCACCAAAAGCAGGTGGTGCTGTCAGTCTGGTGGGATTTCACAGGTATTGTGTATTTGGCATTGCTTCCAAGGAACCGGACAATATAAAACCCAATATATATTGTTCATGCAGCCACTGAAATGAAAGTAAATTTCTAGACCAACTACTGGAAGCTGTAAGTCAATATTGGCATATTCTTCACTCTTTCTAGATTACCTGAAACATTTGTAAAAAATGCTAACTGCAGAGCAAAGATTTTTAATCTGTGCCACTAACAAGGAAGCCAAGCAGCTGAAAAACATAACAGCAAGGGAACCTTCAGGCTGGCTGATTATTTGCTATGTTAAGTGCAGATAAGGAGCCTGTTTTTGATTAGATACTTTTGATGTTGGCGGAGTCTCTGATCCTAGTAATACAGCTTTTTAATAATATGAAAGTTAAGAGTCGATCATTTCAAAACACACACACACACACACATATATACACACACATAGACACACACACACAGAGATTGAGAGTGTGAGTATATCAGCCACAGTGATGTAGACATTATATATATGGGATATCTATATCAGACAAGATACCCAATACATCTCTATAGTGAGTGTCTTGTGGATGCTGGACCTCTCTATTTTATGCATCTGATACATGACAGATTCAGAAGAAAAAACTCTTTCTCTAGCTGAACTGCTGAAAATTTGAAATAACCATATTAATTCTACCTTACTTTTGCTGTAGTTATATGTTATCCCAATATTTACTTTAATATTAACCTGCACCTTAATTTCCATCTCTCCTCTTAAAGCAATTGTTGATATGACTAACAATGAGGTAAGTTCATGTTGTTTGAAAGACACACTTTGTGAAGCATCATGGCCAATCTTCATTCCAAAAGATTTAATTATGTGCAAACTAGTCTCAATAGATGTCTGTCAAGTTAAGTCTAAAACATGGCCTTTCAATGACCTTTTGCTACCCTGCCTATCAGTTTTTAGACCTATTGTTTTTTCCCAAATGTTTAACTTAGAATATCCTTCCTGCAGCTAAGCCTTGTATGTCGTCTTCTGTTGTCTTTAGCTAATGAGAATCATTGAACCTTTTCTTTATTTTCCCTTTATTTGTCTGTAGATAGTTACATCTACCCTCAGTCTCCTTTTGCTAAAATGAACATGCCTTGTTCTCCTAATCTTTCCTTTTATATCCTGGGGACATTTTTCTCCCCTCATCCTTGAGCTTTTTTGCTTCTCTTCTAAACTATTAGATTTATTTATTATGAAATGTGTCGAAAATGTACTGTTTTAAATGAGCTCGAAATATTGTAAGAGAGAGCGAAAAAAAATCAAACCAAAATAATATTACAGGCCACTAACTACCAATAAAATCAATGGAATTCCTGTCCTGTTTTTCCTCTTCGGACCTGTATAATCTTCTGGTTTTATTTTTTTAGTAAACGGAGGAAGTGTTTGCTGTAATAACACCTCTAACACTCACTCTATATAGTTTGATGTGCTGGTCAGACTCCAGATTCAATTGCTACACCTTTGTTCTCCTTCCTACCTTAATTTCTGATGGAAAATGGGTCAGCTATCTCGTGTCCCATCAGCACTTCTTGGAGAGTTGAAGCTGGTCTCAATCCAGAAAGAAGTAAATTATAGTCCAAATTCATGTATATACATGTGCATATATGCATTTCATTAGAAGAGGAAGTAAAAATATTTCAAACTCATGTGTCCAAAAATGTGGATGATCTTTACTTCTCACTTGTGTCGTGTTAAAATACTTCAGAATTATATCATACAGGTTTTGCAGTTTCCACTGAGATTTAAGGATTATTGATGTCAACATTGTGGTCTGAAGACTGAATGGGGACAGTGTCTTGTGAACTTGCTGACTCCATAGCAGTGATGAGTGCGCACTCTTTATTCTCCATGTCAGTCTTAATAGTAAATAATAAGAGCCCTAAACTGGTCTGCTAATGTGTCATCTCACAGAGTAGCACAGACAAATTAATAAGTTCTGCTTATTTAAGACTTTAGTTTACTTACATAGTATAACTTAAGGTGCATTCTTTTTCCTTCTGACAGTGCTGTATGAAAACATATCAGTAGAAATACAGGACTTGAGTTGCACAGCAGTGGCACATTGAATTTCTTTTCCTGTTATTTTAGATATGAAATTTACTTTCCTTCATAAATTTTGAACAAACAACAGTTTTTATGTAATGTGGAAATTGAGACCAGTTTACATTTACTGATGCAGGAAT
>NW_010203664.1:67641-95569 GCF_000695765.1 Mesitornis unicolor
GGAATAGTGTAGGAAGTATACCAAAGCTTCCAGAAATCAATCTAAAAACATATAGTGTTAGTGTTTTCCATGAACGCAATGAGATCTTGAAGTTCTCTACCTTCTTTATTGCTTTCTATCAGGGAAAGGTGAGGTATAAGAATCCATACCTTAATTTTTTAATGCTCAGATTACTGAAGTTTTAGAGTATCTTTTCAGCTCACACATGCAGGTTTTTCTTGCATGTAAGCCCTGGTGATGGAAACATTTAATCCTTGCTGTGATAGTGAGCTGGACAGTAACCAGAGGCTTTATTCAGAACTAAGATTTTGAAGTGCTTCCTATTGTAGGTAGTAATAAAGATATTTCCAAGCATACCTTTTTGATTTGACAGATAATTTCATTTTTCTCAAGAAAGATTAAAAAAACCTGAAAAAATAGTGAAATGCTTCACTTCCACTTTGTTTAAACTAATTTGCAAATTAAAGAGCATCTCTTGCAAATAAAACTCACACCTTTTAAAATATTATCATGTTTTAAATATTGAAGGTTTTTTAATGTTATTTTTAGTACCTGATATTTTTTATTTAATCTAAAGTCAGTAATCCTGATACCCTGGACTTCTGTGTGCTAGTGAGAAATTTTCCTTGAATTTTTATGAGAAATAGTTTCCCAATTTGAGATTCTCACTTTGGGGAAAATAGCTGCCATCTTTTAAATTTTGAATAGAGAAGAAAAGCAGGTGTTATTTTTTGTCTAATCGAAAATTAATTGTTTATAATATGCTAGTGAATTTAAAGCACATTATATTAAAGGCAAAGATCTTTTCCAGTATTATTATTTGAAGAGTAAGGCAAACAGGGAAAAAATAACAAAAAATGATGATCCACTTCTAATCAACTCCTTTGAAAAGAGACTGTACTAAGACCACTGGCTTTTTTGAAGGTTAAGCTGTATTCATGGAATATAAAAGATTGATCCACTCCTGGGAGTACAACAATAAATATTGATTTCAAAACCATATTTAGGCAGTTGAATCCTTATTGTTTTGTAATGCCAATGGGCAACTAAACTAAAGGAGGTTGATCTCCTTTGTGCTGAAGCAATACTCATAGTATGTACTAGCAGCTTTGGCTTCCTCTTCTTGAGTTCCTCAGTGCTTTCTACACTGAAAAGGAAATCCTCATGCCAAGCACCAGAGTGAGTCTGGTACAATGCTTATTCTGCAGTACAGAAAAGCTTACTGTGAAGCATTTTGTGGTCAAACCTGAGCTCCACAGCTTTCATTTTGGTATGATTCTGGTGTACACAAGCAGGTGTATGTAAACCCAAGCTCTTGAATTTCTCACGTTTAGTGACATTAGGTCAGCACAACCTCCATTACTGCAGTTTTGTAAAGGTGTAGAGGAAATAAGATGTATCAGTAAAAGCATGTTGAAATAGTGATATACTTGACCAAAACATGAATAAGGGACAAGAAATTGTTTACTTAATATATATTAAGTTAAAGGAATACAGTGTGGCTGATTAAATGAAAGGCAAAGACCTCCTTGATTTGGGAAAACTTGTTCTACAGTTTTCTGTCTGTTTTTGTCACAGCTCACCATTGTCTCAGAGCCTAATTTAGCCAGAACAAGCATTCATATGACTCCTTACAGATTATGCTGTTTGTTAATCCATACAATTAGCAGCCATTCAATTGGCTTGTTTAGTTCCATCATATCTATGCCTCTAAAACTCTACATTGCTGGATTGTTTGTTATGAAGGCTCTTCTTATGCTGTATTCTCATTGTGATTAGTTTTGTGGCTTTTTAATGTATTAACAGTGGTGGAAGCTTTTCTTTAAATTCCCAGGAAATAATTACATGAAGTCATCGAAAAGAATAGGAAAATAGGGAGTATGAAAAGTAAGGGGTTTTAATTCTATTGAGGAGGGGGAGCAAAGAGGCAGTAAGCAATTAACATTTAAAAACAATTCCTTCAACAAAAGAAGGATAATAGCTTACCCCAGTGAAGTACCATAATAGTTCATCAAAACTCTTCTTACCAATTTCAAAATGTAAGTTAACAAGGACCTTGCACAAGCCTTCACTTGTGCTTTTAGGATGAAGCCATTTAATTGTTAGTGAAGTACAATATATAGTACAAGTCTGACAACTGGGGTTTTATTAAGTTGTCCTTAAATTTTAAAGGAGCTACAAAGTAAATGTGATGTCTCTACTGTCCCTTGTTAACCTTGCTTAGAGAGAGATGCTGAAAACCACAAACAAACAACGAAGCTGAAATAAAAACCTAGACCTAATCAGCCTCTTATTGATGTATTGGTCTTTTTAAATTTTTCTCCCACTGCGTTATTCATTGTAAGCACTGTTAATGTTATCTGTGACATCTGTTATTTCTTCATTATAGAGTACACTTCTAATTATCAACAGTTTTAATACTTGAAGAGAAGCTTCCAGGTCTCAAGAAGCTAAGAGGAATGAGGTTCTACTTGTTTAATGTGCAAAAAACCTGGAAAAAAAATAGAATAAACAATAGGTTGCATCAGTAAAGTCTAATTTCCAATAGATAAATACATTACAGTTATTTGAAAAGGAAAGAGAGGTCAGAAGGAAAGCAAAAAAGCAAAGTGAAGATAGTAAAATTAAATATATAAATTTTGTACCTGGCCCTTGAAAGACCTCAAACAAAGGCCTAGTCTGCACACATCTTCTGAAGTTAGGGAGAGTTACTAATCTATTAGAAACTGATGTCAGAATCCTGAGAAGTCCTGGAATTTGAGACAATTCAGACTTTTGAGTTCTTTCTCTCTAATGTATAATACATAGTTTCATATCCTTAAGAAGTGAGAAAACACATTTGAAATACCAGCCTCAAATCCTACTGAAATGTGACAAGTGTGTCTCAATATATAACATTTCAGAAATACTTTTGACCAGAATGACTGTATGAACAAGAGGGACTGAGGCAATCCAAGGGGAGACTACAAGTGACTCTTCATGTGTGGCAATTTGGTGGTCTCCTTTGGATGAAGATGAAAACCTCATAAAACACTGTAGAACTGGAACATTAAAGTTTGGAAAAAATAACTTAAACATGTGACGTGCTGCAGAGCAGAAATTGAACATTTAATGATGATGATAAGAAAACATTTCCATACATATTTCTGTTACATTCTCATCCTGTCCATATGCAGTAAGTGTGGTTAGATTACAAATGACTTCATAATTGCTTGAAGGCTTGAGAAATATATTTTCAATATGGAAAATTACAGCATTTATTAAATATTTTAAAACATTATATGTATTTCGATATTAAGATTTAAAACTATTTAAATTTGTAAATAATTGCAAAAAATTATGAAGGCTGATTAACTTGATAACTTGTAATCAAGGTGTTAAGTTATGGAACATAAAGAAAAAGCAGGAGATGCTGAGCTATTAAGTGAAAAAATAGAGACCTGTCTGCGTTTCCACTGCGCTGCAATGAAAGCTAATTATATCACAGGACTAGAAAGCCAGGAGATTTGAGTGTACATCTGTCTCTGCTAACCTTTCTGTACACATGACCTGTGGGTTAGTCTTTCCATATTTGTGATTTTTTTTTTTTTTCCTTCCTACTGCGCTTTAATCACTTACCTTGTAAAGCCTTCTGAGACCAGGACTGGAGTTCAGTGCATTAGCATCCTGCTCGGGTGTGCTGTGATCTCTGGGAGTGACCTGAACCTTCCTGAGAGCTCTCTGAAACCCAGATGGGCCCCAGCTGTGGCTGTCTGAAGTGTGAAAGAAACATTTCGTCTTGCTCATAACCAAATGTCTGTTTGCACAGTAAAATCGGGTCTCAGTCCCACAAATGCAGTTTAAGTACAAGAATGGTCCAATTATACTCCAGAGGTTTTTCAAATGAAGGATAAGACACTTACAGGATTGTTTGTGTGCTTTCAATGTACTGAAGTTATGGAGCTCAGAAGGAAAATTGTGATAAATCTGATAGAGAATCGTAATAGGAAACAAACATAACTGTCACCATCTGAAAGTGGTGACAAATGGCTGTTTATGGAACTTGAAAATGAGTAAACAGAAGAAAGATTCTGTGCCTTCCTCAGCATGAGGTCAGCTGTGCCTTAGTTTCTTCCTCATTGTGGTAGTGGTTTCAATTTAATCATAGAATTATAGAATGTATTGGGTTGGAAGGAACCTTTAAAGATCATCTAGTCCAACCCCTTTAATCATACAGCATATAATGGCCTTTCTAAATGAGATCACTCCATTTTAATTGCACTGGAATAGATATAATCCCCATACTTGTATATGCGTGCTTGTGTATAATTCCCATATATGGAATATTTAAATATATATATGATTCTCATAATTCATAAAATGCAGCTTTCTTTTGATGTAATCACTGTCTTCATGGTTGCTAAGCCTTTTTGTGAGAGTTCCTTTTGCTGTTTTACTCAGTCATGTGACAAAATATGTATCTTCTTAGACCTGCATTCTTTTCAAGAGTATTCAAGTCCCAGGCTCAGCCCATCCTATTCTGAAGTATTCTTCTCTAAAGACAATCATATGCTGTTGCTTCTATGCCTTCAAACTTTAATGTGTGTTTTTTCTCCCCATGTCCTTTCACAACTGTGCTCTCTCTATGTTGAGTAAAGAAATTTCTTTTCATATGGCACCTACTTATTACTTGCATGATGCTTCTTGCTGCAACTGCAAGAACCGAATCTTGGTTGCCATGTCAAGATTCAATAAATTTCTTTATTTCTATCATTTGTGCTCCCTGAATTCAGTCTTCTGGTTCTGACCACACATTAGTTAGATGTGTACTGTATCATGTGTAGGCTGTATTTAGACTGATCTATTGGGTGTTTTCAATGCCTGATAATGATGGAAAAGTGGCGGCACCGGTTTTCTCTAAAACAAAGAACAAGATGCTTTCTTTAAGTACACTGAGCATTATTCTGTAGTCAGCTTCCACGATATAGAATGTTCAGATTAAATTCCTCTGTTTACTTGAGGAAGCTTGAATCTACATATTTTTGAAAAGTGTAATAACAACCAAAAAAGATTATTTTTTCCTATGTGGGGAGGATATTCTTACTACTTCTGGTTGAAAGTTGTCGTTTGAAGCAGAAAAAATCATGAGTCACTGCAATATAAAAAAGAAAGCAAGCAGAAGAAAGCTTAACCCTTTATCCTAGAAGTTAGGAAATGTATTTGTGAAATCCAGAACATCGTTCCTTTTAAGAATGGTGTGTTTCTGTTTTAAGTTTTGTAGATGCCAGGATGGTTAATCATAAAAAAGTGTCTGTGGAAACAACAGGTACATACAATTAAGAGAAAACAGACTGCCATTATAACACTGAAATATAAAATTAAAGAAAAGGGGATGATACCAGATGTAAAAATTGTTTCAGAAGCACCTGAAGGCTTATTCTTGAGGCACAACCAACTTTATTAAAAGTGTATTAAGCACATTGTGTAGGAAGCTGGTTAGGTGATAACCCATTGCACTAAAATAATGTCTTTTATCCTTTTACATTCATTTTATCTTTTGAATAAAAGGACTTTGCTGTTTTACAAAACATATTGTTGTCTGGTACACAGAAATATGTAATTTAACATATCTTGTTATCTAACAGCCCTATGCTTTTATCAGCTCAGTAGGTTCTTCTGTTTTCCTCCTGGTTGCACTGTGATTACATTCTTTTATCAGATATTAATTTAAAAGAGCTACAATGAATTTAGGTAATATCGATTGCATTTTAATAACTTGTATAATAATGTTTCTAATTTTAAATAAAAGTAATATGCTGGAAATAAGGTATCTTAACACCTGCATAGAAGAGTAGCTCATATTTTTTCTTCTCACCTGTGTTGATGCAACTCCACTACTTGGGAATCTGACACAGTAAATTCACAAAAATAATACTGTACACATGGCATAGTCTGCTATGACAAAGGGCAAACAATATTAGGTGCTAATTTATATGCTAAGGCATGATCCTGCAAACATTTATGTATGTGACTAAGTTTACAGTGTGCATGAATTTACTTGGATCCATAAGCATTTGTATTATCAGGGCAAAATAAAGGGCAATTGGATCCTACTCTGTGTGTCTAAAGTAGAGGAGTAACACTGAAGTACTGAAGTGCAGATAGAATAGCTGCAAACTATTTCAAATATATGGCATGTTTTCTCTTAATCTCATTTGATAATAAAACAAAAGAATTGTTATAGAATCTGTATGAGCATCCTGGTTTATGTTGTTTCCATTATTATGAGTAGTTAATAACAAAATGTTTTTGTTGTTTCCTTACTATTTTCCCTGAGAAGAATCAGTAGGACAGTGGTAGTGCTCTGGGAAAGCTATTGCATGACAGTTCAGGGGGAACAAAAGTGTTCATCTGGCAAGTGCTGTTTTAAAAAAAACTTCCGTAGGTACAGGGTGGTAAATTTAAAGAGACCACAAATTGGTCTCTGGTCCTTTCTAGATCTACTGGAACACTTATTGCAGAAAGCAATTTAGAAGTGTAATTCTCAAACTAGAATGATTATGCAGTAGTACTTTTCTAGGTTTTATTACAAAATCTCCAAAAGGGTCAAAGTCAGTTAATAACTGTTGAACAAAGTGAGACACCTCCAAAATACAAAAAGAAAAACTGTAGATAGAAGCATACTTGGAACATAGTTACTGAGGGAGTGTCTTCCTTGGCTCACATGCATTACATGTGAGTGAATAATGAAGAATAGCTGTTATCTCTAAATTACCTTAACCATAAATCATTATATGCCAATATTATTTGTAGTTGTCGTGATTTCTGTTTACAGCTATCCCCCAGTGATCCAGTTTAAATGTTATGCGTGAAAGAAGAATTAGAAGTGCTTACTGAAAATCTGATTAACCCCCTAATGCATTTAAGGTGGACTCCTTGTTCTGAATATGCATAATAACAATAGCTGTCGAAGGGGAGGATTCGGTGTCCATTTTAGGAAACCCTTTCCTAATACCAGCTACTGGGATCTTTGAATGATTTGTTTAGGAGTTTGAAAGGGTTTTGAAGGACATGAAGAAATTTTTAACACCACTTTATTGCAGGTCTTTGCTGGCGCCTTAGACAAAGTAGAAAGGACCTGGTCCATAGTTCGCTTCACTCGGTGGTAGAGCATTTTACTGAGTGGATGCTACCATAGCATTGGTATTTTCTCAGCTGCTGAGAAGATCACAAGGCTGGCAGTAGAATAAGTTTGAGAAATGTCTGCATTAGTAGGGTAAAGCAAAATAGGTTATTTCTTAAATTTGAGTTCAAATGTGGACTGATAAACATATAAATTAGTCTATTTTATTATACAACGATCTTGAATCCATCTTGACAAAATCATAGGACCTCATCTGAAACCTGTTTTAACCAATGGGCATAGCTAACAAATAAACTTTAGCTTAAGGAAGAAGAAAAGACAAGTTTAATCCTGCCCAGTTATGCAGTCTCTGACAGTAAATGCAGAGGCCATGTCTTCCTCCTTCCCTAGCCCTTGGTGAACTCTGATTCAGGATTTTCCAAACTAGAATGGGCAAGTTGGTGTCCTTGTCTATAACAGTCTTTGATGTCTCCTCTTTTTTTTTTTTTCCTTTCCACCTATTAATCTGTCCAAACACCTTTTGAGCCTGTTACTTCTGGCATCCTCAGTATGTCAGTCTCCAGTTACCTTATGCCTTTGGGAAGGAATAGCCTTCTTTTGATCGTTCTGTGTGCTGCTTACTGTTGTCACATGATGGCATGGTGTTAGACTGAAGAAAAGAAACACATCATTCTTTATTCAACTTTTCTTTTATGTTCATAGTTTTGTACTCTGTATCATAATCTTTTTTTTTTTTCTAAACAGCTAGTGAATGGAGTCCTAGATAATTGAACTGATACTCTTACAAAAGCATCAGCTATGTTCTTACCACTGTACTTTCTTTCATAAACATCCTAGATCTATATTTTTTGCATTGGGAAACCAGAAGTGCACAACAGTATTAAAAACAAAAAGCAAAAACTCCCAAACAAACCGCCAAACAAACAGAAAACCAACAAAACCCCCAAACAAAAAAATCAAACAACCGACCAAACACCCACCACCAACAAAAAGAAAAAAAACCAAAACAAAATAAGACTTTAGCTGATGCTCTTTTTTATTTTTTTTCCCTAATATTACAGAGAATGTAGCCCAAAAGATTACAGAAAGGAGTAGTACTGTTCCTCCAATTCAGTTGCTTCAGCTCACTATAGAGAGTGAATGTATAACTCAACAGCTGTAGAAAGCTCTGCTAAAAATAAAACCCTGTGATATCTGACTGTTATTAACATAAATGGAAGAACTTCAAGGGGTAAATAATGATACAGCACAACTTTCAAATATGAAAAATAACATAAGCCAAAAACACTGAAGTAGAAAGTTCTTACATAGGCCTGAGGTCTGAATCTGTGTGGGTTACTTTTTTAAGTGGTAGTATTTTACTGACTGGAATTGCTTAAAAAAAAGGGGTGGGAACACCCCTCACTTTAAGAATTAATATAAATTTGCTTCTATGCAAAGATATACATGGCCCTAGACATGGTATTGTGAACCAGGCATGTTTTCGGTAGAGCTGCTAAAAGCAGTACTTGCTGCAGTTACCAGCTGCCCTCTGTCTGGAGAGTATTACTGCTTGGTTAAGGAAGGTTTGTTTTTCTTTTTTAAACTCATCTCACAGTAGGCTTTGAGTGGGAAAAAAGGAAACCCACAGTGTTAGCAGATTGAATAACCCCCTTCAAGAGGCAGAAATGGGATTGCAGTGACCTTGTCTCAGACTGGACCCACTGACAGACTTTTACTTCCACCTCAGTAGGCAGCTGTGTTCCAGCTATGACCAGGTAGTTCTGTAGTGGTCTTTGGTGTTATAAGTATAAGGGATGAGGGGGGGAAACCCTGCACAGGCAAACTGACTAAAGCTGATAGAGGATCACTTCAAAGATACAAATGCCATTTACCACCTGAACTGTAACCATGATTTTTCCCCTTTCCTATAGGACCAAACTACACCCTGTTCTTTATTATTCATTAATGCTTAAAAATTAAGTGAAGTTGAGGCAAACCAATTTAGTAATTTTGGAGTAACATTGGTGTTGCCTTTTTCACATATGAGCACGGTGGTGTTTTTGCTGTTGATTTTTTTTTCAAAGTATCGGTAAGATTGAATCTGTTTACTTAGAACCAGGCAGTACTTCAGTAGGAATTCCATAAGAAACCTCTACATAAAAGTGAACTAACTTATCCTTTTCCAGTTGTTATTTATAGTATTGCTTACAGGTCAGAACATTTGAAAATTGAGCTCCCCAAGGTGAATAATGTATTCTTACTTATTTTTGTGTATCTATTTCAGTCCTTTCTCTGTTAATATAATGTGTGAATGGCTATGTCCTGTGAATTTTCATACTGTGAAAGAGATGAGAGCTTCAACATTGAATCAAAGAAATCAAAGGCTGAAATCTTGTAAGCATGAAATTTAAGTTTCACAGTACAGCAACACAGTAGAGAGTTTCTTTTAGCCCATGTTGCAGGGAAACCCCTCCTTATTCCAGGTTCTTATGCTAACCTTTAAACACATGGTGCAACACCAAAGAGGCTGTAACCCAAGTATCTTCTGTCATTCCCATTTAAGAATTCTGGTATTTTTAACCTTGCAGTGCAAGAGAGAACAACTGCTGTCTCTTGGCCAAGGCAGAAGCTTCATTAACAGAGCAATAGGCTATTAAGGCAATTAATGCCACAGTAACCTTAGTTGGGTTGCTCATGACCTGTCCATCTTAAGACGACCAATGATATATCAACATTTAGCTAGAGCTGTGGGTTTTCTTTCTTCGTTTGTTTTTAATACAAGGCAAAGGTGTATGAACACATTAATCTCCTTGGCTATCTAATTTTATTAGCTGCTTTTTTATTTTTGTGTATTTAGTTAATATGCGGTTAGGCACAACCAATTGTTAAAACAAACAGCACATTAGAAAACAAACTTGTTGTTATATGTCCCTATATTTCACAAACCAACACTTTCATGACTTCCTCATTTTGCATATATGTGTATTTTGCAAGCTTTTTTGGCACACAAAAATTGATGCCACTAGATTACTGCAACAAGGCAATCAGAATGGATCTTGCATTCAACTGCTATGCTACTGGTGGTTTGCTGAGTGAGCTACAAAATTTGCTTTAAGGTAGTAACACTAATTTTTTTGTCAATAAAAGACAATGAGACCGCAAAGTTAAAAACAAACAGGCAACTAAAAGTAATTAACACTTTTTTGTGAGAAATAAAAAAGGTATTTTGCAGTTCTTTCTATCGCCTTCCTTAACCACATGTTTTTCATTGTTTCATGTTGTAAATGAATATTGCTATGTAAAATGAATTAGCCAAGTTGTGCCTGTGGTTCTAATTAAGGAAGAGGACACAAAACATGTATGAAATGTAAAAGTATCAGTATACATCCTCAAAGGATGTTATCAAGCATTGGAAACATAAATGTATCCAAAATTTTTGTCTGTTTGCAATCAAAGCACTTCTTCACTTTGCTTCCATGTAGTCATTAAATGCTAATGTGTTTTGCTATAAAGCTACATATCAAAATAACAAATGGGTCAAAATATATGAGATATAGGAGACCATTTTTAAAATGAAAAAAAGAACCTTGAAAATAAATTGACAGATTTAGTTGCTGTGAGACAGATTTTAAGTTATTTTCAACCCATGTGACACCTGAATACATCTTTAAATACCTTCAAAAATTTGGTAGCTATTTAAATTTCTTATAGGAGCTGCATGGAAGACGAGCAACTTCGGAGACCCTGTAATAGTGGTAGGATCTACAGTACAGTGTATAATGTGCAAGTTGAAATAATATTCTCGATAAATACATTTTATTTTTCTTCAGAAGAGAATCTTGAAGAACAGGTCAATAATCAGAGTTTAGTTCTCTCTTTTGTTAGCAGTGGTATGAAATATTTTGGATTAAAAGGGAACCCTGAATTCCAGACTTGGCTTTTGTGAACCATGAGGCTGTAGGCTCATTCCCTCCCTTGTGTATCATGCTGGCTCTGTAACCTCTCCCATCAGTAGCCGAAGGGCAGGCTGCTTCCCTTCTTTCTGTGCTGTCTCCTAGGTGGCAAGAGCACTCACTGCAGGATGGGAACCTTCAGCCTTCTAGTAGGAGAAGGATAGACAGCCTGAGCCTATGCTTCAACTACTGGAAGAAAGGAGATGGCTCTTAGTGAGTTTTTGTAAATAACTATTATTTTAGACAGCTGAGAAAGCATCTCCCTGGATGCTTAATTACAGGCAAATGCAAAGTCACTGTAACTGCGTGCTGACCTGCTTGGAATGAGACACAGCACTGAACTGCAGCGAGGCAATGCCTTGCTCTCAGTAGGGATATTCATACACATTCAGCACAAGCTCAGTGTATGCAGTAGCTTCTGTTAGGTTGCATCTGTAGACTTGTTTTTTTAAATTTTGTTCCCAGTATTGCAGAGTAGCTTGGGTTGGAAGGAACCCCTTTCTTAAGCCAGGGACAACTTAGAACAGGTTGTCCAGGATACTCTGTATAGTCAGGTTTTGAATACTTCTCTGGGCAATTTGTTTCAATGTTTAACCACCATAGCAGTAAAAAAAAAATAAAAATAAAAAAATTGTGTTTAGATTTTAGATTGAATTTAATAGTTTTAATTTATTTTCTTTTTTCTTTTTTTCACATTTTATAATTTTACCTGCTGCCTTTTGTCCTGTCAGTGGGTGCTACTGAGAAGCTCCTGATTCTTCATTTGCTTGCATCAGGTATTTTATACATGTTGATAAGATCCCCATGAGCCTTCTCTTCTCCAGGCTGAACAGTCCCAGCTCTCTCTTTCTTCATATAAATGATGCTTCAGTCCCTTGATCATCTTTGTTAATCAAGTCCAAAAGACATCACAAATATTCTACAGTGGATGAAGCACCAAACTTAGCGTTAGGTCTTTTTAACAAATATAACTCCCGGTGGCTCTAGTTTAAGCCACTGGCTGCATAATGGATAAACATAGAACTAGGGAATACTGAAACGACTTGGACCTGATATGACTAACCAGTGGAAGCAGGAATCTAATAGCTGCTACCTCTAGTTAATAATCAGAAGCCCAACTCTCTTATTTTCAAGAGTAAAATGAACATTGGAAAAAGTTACTTACAGCTGCCAAAGACCAGCCACTCGCAGAGGTAAAATGACATGGCATTTTGTGTCATACTAATGATATTGGTGGTGAGCATTACATAGGAATTGCCTAAACACAGGCAAGAGATTTTCTCCAGTTGGCTGACTTTCCGGTCCACTGCTGACCATTAAAGAGAAGAAGAAAATAGCCAACAATGCTGAAGATAATCTGGTTTTGATTACATACAGAGCTCAGGGGAAAAAGTCACAAAACAAACCCCTTCCTAGGAAAAACCAACAAACAAACCCAAACCAAAAGTAATGATTTATTCAGGCAGAAAACCGGTACGTATATACTTTGAACTCATACTGCATATCCAGGTTGAATTTGAGAATTAGTTTGGGTAAAGAAAATAAAAAGTTTTGAGATGTCAAAATAATTCTGTTTGGTCTTTCTGAAGTGAAGCATTTCTGGTTTCTTAAGCCAGTGGCTAGGAAACTGACCTGTAATCTTTTTCTAATTCATAAGATGGACTTGAACTCGGGCATCTTATGCATCTCAAAAGTAGCCAGAGGCCTTCTGAGATGGAGCTTTCTCTGACTCATCAGCTGAAACCCTTCTATCTAGATCAGTCCTGTCTATTCATAAAAGGACAAAAGAGAGCCTCAATAGCCTGTCACATTCAGTGTACTTGAAAAGAGAGAGTGAGAGGAGAAAAAAACACCAACAAAATGCTTCTATTCTGGGTCAATTGGTCTGAATTTGTTTCTTTGATTTTTCAAGTCAGTAGCTAAATTTAAAAAATAATTATTTACACATCTCTAACAACATGCTTCTCTTTTGCCAGCCAGTTGTTGGCTATGGGCAACTTCCCCTGTTGTCCAAGACACTCAACCTTCCATCCTTCACCCTGCTTTTTATGTAGCAGACTGTGATAGCTTAATGGAGAGTGTATCAGTCCTTGTGAAAAACCTGCAGTACTGTTGTGATCTCATTTAGTTACTGAAGGGACAGAAAGAAGTCAGAAGGTAGTCCTCTGATTTTTTCACACAAACCTTAAGTATTTATAAACAGTTTATTTATGGAGCTGGATGAAAATCTGTGGAGCATCGTCTGTGGAAGGTTACGATACCAGAGAGGTCTTGCCAAAAGGTAGTATTAAGATCACTTGCATATTATTCCTTTGAAATGGCAGTCCTAACTCTATGTCTGTTTGTGTGTGTGTTAAAGCAGAAACATGTATGAAAAAAAGGAAATTGTTGTATTCCTTAAGTTTCCTAGCTTTGAGGACAGACACTCAGTTACCTTGTAAATCACGGGGGCATAAGCAGTAGGGGTGTTCAAGAGGAAACTTTATGCAACATTTAGCTTGTAGTGTCACATATGCTTATGAAGGCATCTGGGCTGGATGACCTGAGAAATCTCTTCTCACTGGAGGTACTGGAATCATACAGTCTAAATGACCAGTGAAGATATTTTTAATACAGATTCTGCTTGGTCGAACTGTTTAATTAACACTATCTCCATTTTAACACCTTAAAAGTGGATACTGATTGAGCATCATCTCATATTCTTACTGTTAATAAATTCTTTCCAACACACTTAAGATCAAATATACAAGATTATTCAAATGTTTCTTTGCTGTTCTCTGCTTAATAAAACAAGTGAAAGTGAATAGTCATCGTGCATCTAAAAGACATAGCACTATTCATAAATCATATTACTTCTTTAGACTCCCGAAATTCTAATTAGAACTTTACAAAGCAATAACAAAGATAGCAACTGGATTCTAAACTAATAATTCTGAGCTCAGTGCAAACCGGAAAGCCCCAGTGCCAGTAAAATAATTCCAGACACCTGTTTTATATGGTACATATCAAAAGCAAGCCCCAAGGACAATAACTTTTAATATAATCATTATTAAATGTTTATTAGCCAAAGCTCAAAATATTAAGAAATGTGTGTAGTAGAGAAGCAACTATCTCCCAGACACACAAAATCTTTCTATTTTGATGATTAAAACTTTGGTTGCAAATAATCTTCTGGCCCAAGGTAGCAAGCATTATTACTGTACTTATAAAGTAATAAAAGCATATTTCTTATCATTCAATTTTCCTGTTTATAATTTAAAATGCACTCCTATTCATCTATGTGTTTGAAATTAAATTCTTAAATTAAATATTTTATAGCCTTTTCAGTCTGCTGGAGATAACAAATTTACTACTTAAGAAAAAAAAAGTCTATTCAAAAAATCCAGAGAGGAATTCAAGTGCAGAAACTGTGGAAAAGTTCATTAATATTTTGAAGATACACAGCTTTAACTTGAGTAAGTCCAGTTATTTTTTTTTAATCCTCGGTTCTTGCACCAAACAAAATGGAGCAGGTTTTAAATTCAGACAAAAACTTAAACCTCCATTGTCATTTTGCTAGGAGAGAGTACTCAACAATAAATGGCACTATATGTCATTCTTGCATGCTTCTCCAGGCCCACATGTCGTGTTCCTAAAAATCAGGGTTCTTCACCCGGTGTGCAATATCCAATTGACACACAGAGTTGAGATACTTGTTTTGTTGTATTTCTGTGCAGAGATGGGTGGTCGCTCCACAAAGCTAGCACCCCTTTCCTGAGATATAGGAGTTTTTATACACAAAAAAATGGCAAGATTACCTCATCTCTATGAATACAAATATAATTTACCTGTATAACTGGCTAACTCTTCACTTTCATTTCAAGTGGTAGGACATTTTTAATCAACTGTGCTCAGTGGGGAGTGGGCTGAGGTGAGTAGGGAGCTTTTCTCCTGTAGATGTGTGGGCTGACTAGGACAGGCAGTTTCAAACCGAGCAAGAAGTGCTTGAAGTTGGCAGTAAACTGGAAGTCAGCAGGCCTGAGTTTCTGGTCTTTCGTGCTGTTGGAGGAATAGTAGTAGGATCTGGGGTTCTCTGTTGGAGTAGTGATATGCGTCTACTGTAGACTCATTTTTGGGTGTAGCTCAATCTCTGCATGTGCTGTTGGTGCTCCTGGAGACAAAAGAGCCCCTGCTGGAATGGTGTGGCTGGGGGTGAAGTGGGCTTGACACCTATGGAGAACAGGGGCTACTAAGCAACAGTTGTAGGAGTTGGTTTGAGCTAGCCTTGAATTGAGTGACTGCTGCTGTTTTGGATTAAATAACAGCAAAACTCTCTGAGTAGCAATAGATTATTTTTTTTAACACAGAACTTTGATAAATCAGTAGAATTATTGAAATCAGCTAGTTCCTTAAATATAACTTTGTCATTGCTGCAAATCAATTAAGGTGAAAAATGGTTAGAGAAGAAGTTCTATAACTGAACAAATGAAACAAGGATTCTGGAATTAATCAGAGCATATAAGGGGAAGAAATAGGAGACAGTGTTGAAGGAGAAAATAAGCATTGCTCTAAATAAAAATTGGATTCATATGTGGCAAAGAAAATGGAATAGAAATAATAAACCGAGTACACTAGTGTTGAAATGCTCAGTAAGCTAATACTGAGGTTTTGAGAACAGTTTTCCAATGCGGCTGCTGTACCACCTAAGGCAAAATTTAATAACTATGTACTACAACCCTTAAACTTTAAAGTATCTATCTATATAGGAGATTAAAAGGTAGATAGCAGCAAGAGAAACTGAACCCATGCTTTCTGTATCTTCCATGGATATTCTAATACTTTGGAAAAGCTGAAGCTCTGGCATTCCCTTCTTCAGCCTTGTTCTGTTATTTCCTTTACAGCAATGTTGCTTCTGTACTTTTCCAGCATTGGATGTTATAGGAGTGCATGGAAGGTGCCTACTAGACTGGAATCCCACCTGTCTGTAATTTGCTTTTCATTATTCCAGGCAGAATTGTGTATCAAACTAATAATTTTCTTTAATAAGCAGAGCATCCTATGAGGTACTGAGAGTCTTTCACCTCCCAGTAACATAAATAAAAGCTGGAACACCTTGCTGTATTGGGATCTTTGCATTTAAAATGTATATATCGTTAATTTAATTGTGAGGAATAGACTACACCTTTTTCAAGAACAAAGTGAATGTATAGCCTTAATATGAGATACCTTTTCACATTTATTATAATTTTCCATGTGTTTCTTTATTTCTGATCACAGCAAACTGTGCTCTTGTAGTAGATCTGGTCTGACAAGACAGGTAGGGCAAAATATATTTTAAAGACTTTTTTTTTATGTATTCAAATTAATCTACGTTTAAGGTTCACTGGAAGGGGAATTAATCTCCAACAGAATTATTTTTCCTTTTTTTAAATGGCATGTCTACTCCTGTGAGTCTCAAAATTTTTGTTGTGAAATTCATAGTTTTTCTTTCAGTAATTTTTCAGAATTTGTATACCCAGATTACAATAAAACAAAGAGAGGTCTGTTTCAAAACTGCCAAGAATACAGCAATTTGAATTGGATTGGGTGATTTTCATTTTATGCATCATCAGTCATGACAAAGATTGTGTTAGATAAGTATTGTGCTGGCAGCTGTGCAACCATTTTGGTTTATGTCTTCACTCATTGAACATGCTCAAGTCTTGCATGGAGCTGTTGGTTTTATGATACAGAAGATGGAATAGAATTTTTCAGCTGTGTTCACTCAAGAGTTTTATAGAGGTAAAAGAATCAATTAAACCCGTATTTTTGCCAGTTTTGTGAGAAAATAGCACAGATTTGTGAGGTAAGAATGTACTGTTTCTATGTTTTGTAAGGTAGAGCTATACTTTGGTGAATGGATGTTTGAGAAAGTATAGCAGTGTGTCATTTTAATTTGAACAAAAAGTGGAATTTGGAAATAATATTAAGAGTGTGGTAGTGCTACCTTTTCATTTGCACGAATATGATTTAAAAGCATAATCTCTTTGAACTGTGGTTGATTATAGATTTTAGTAGCTGAAGTAAGGCAGTATGTCTTGCACATTATTCCTGGAGAATTCATGCAGCTGTTGCATTATACAGAATTGCTAAGAATCTGCTAGTAAAACATGTTGCCTGATGCCATTGTTTGTTACATATAATTTTGAACTATGCAAGCATCTTAAAATAAATCTTAATTAATGTTTGAGATAAGCTTGGGAAGTAAGAAGTTCTGATGTCTAAAGCAAATGAAGACTTGAAATTGCTGTGGGGAATGCACTGGATGCTGCATAATGCTTACCTACTCACAGGGCACATAAAGCAGGTGATCTCCTGTGGAGTCCCTTGATACTACTTAAGACTCCTCTAGAAGTACTGATTTTGCATCTGACAGCATAGTCAGTAGGGGGACCCAGTTAATGCTTATTTGTTGTCTCTGCTGAGATGGTGCTGATGTGCTCATACTGCATGGGTATTTTTTGTAATACAGGCATCTATCAGCTCAGGAATGGGCAGAGACCAGGGGGTTTTGAACTAAATCACTCCAGAGCTGGGACTGATAATGACTTCCATGCTAGAGGCACTATTTAATTAAGTATTCCTCATGATTTCACACAATTGTGAGAGACCATGCATCTTTAAGAAATGGAGGGGTTTAACGAGCACAAATTTGTAGACTAAAAGCGGAAGTTTTAAAATTTCTTAAGGGTTTTCATAAGCAAACCACCTTTACTTTAAAATAAGTTTAACTATTTAGAACAAGAGCCACCGTGGACTAAGGCATCCAAAGCAGGTCTGGTGTGGAACTGGGGAAAAATTGTGAGCCTAACTCAGAAAGCAGCTAAAACTCACTACCTGCCTCCTGGTTTCACGTTCTTGCTCTCCAGGTGCCTGTGGCTCCCCCACTAAGTGTGGTCCATTCCTTTGAGGTATGAGATGTGCCTGCTTTTTGTTTTACCCCAGTGTGCTGGGAAAATGCTTGAAAAAAACCTGATGGGTTTGTGTACTTACAGAATGGATGAAAGTCTTTGCTTTTTCTTTCCAAGCACATCTAGAAAAAGCAGAGGTGGAGATAGGTGACGATAGCTCCATCTTCTATCAGCCAGGCAGCTGTCTCCAGGAATACCTTTCTGCTGTGCCTGTCTCTGGGAGTAAGCTACAACTTGCAGGCATTTGGGCATGCTTTTTACCTCCCCTGCTGCAACAGTTCTTCCACACAGACAAGCAAATCACAATTAATTCATTCAGGAGAGGAAAATTCTTCTAAATAGTGGTTAAAATGCTGCCTTAATCTCTCTGTGGAGTGCATTCAGAGTTTTTGTTGTGGTTCATGAAATGTATAGACATTAATTTTAGAAAGTGGAAATGACACCTTCCCATGGATACTCCTATATCTTGACACAAATGGCATTCTAATGTGTTCAGAAAATAGTTTTATCTCCATGTTACAATGTTGCTATTTTTGGAAGCAGCTTTCATTCACTGAAAAAAGAGCAACTTACAAGCAGAGGAAGTTTCATAGACCTTTCTGATGCTGTTAGTATATACTCTCCTTTTTCTCTTTATCATCTCAAAGAGGAGTTTATGATAATTAAAACCAAGTTATAAGTCTGGAGCTTCAGACAGTGCACTCGTCCACATGCAGCCAGATGCATATTATAAAATTCACTCTACCTCATTTTTCCAGTTTTCATTATTGTACATCCAGTCACTGTGGAGTCTGCTTGAAATTTGCTAAGTGCCAAAGACTTCAACAGTCCACTTAAAAGAAACAGCAGGCTGACAGCATGTTCATCATTGCTCTTTCAGTGCTGTTATGTTTACCTACATAAGTCTAATATGACAACAAGTTATGTCAAATGATGTAATGCATGTAGTCAGCAGGATGCTTACTGGTTATCTCTTCACTTCCAAATGGTTCAAATCAGATCAGTGTACCTTTTGATTTTGCCTACACCCCATATATCTCACAGATTTAGAAGCTATGGTGGTTTGGGGTTTTTTTCCCTGTTTTAAAAGTGTGGAAGATTGTAATGCCCAACTATATTCTTGGTTATGAAACCAAATTGGATTCTGAATCATTCCAGGATGTTTCGTGGTTCACCCAAGGTGAATAAACAATATAAGCAGTCTCCTCTGTGTCTCTCATCTAGGTGCTTGTTCAGTTCTTAAAATCTGATTTCTGGTAAGCATTCAGTTATGTTTCATTTTATAGGAAACCGTTAGGTTTTTTAAACCATTGGAGATGAAAGTAAACATTTTTGATCTTACAGAACAGTTCACACATCATTAATCACAATCATTTTATGACATTTCTTTTGTTTGCTCTCTATTTACTTCAGCTATTTTGCCAGGGTTTTTGTTCTCTTTATTGATGGTGATAACCTCTTATTTGATTTGTGATGGTACATTTTAATATTAATATTTCAGGGTTAACCGTATAATATTGTTACATACCTCCTTCAATTTAATGATTTCTGCTGCTAATGATAATCTCTTCTGATAACTACAAATTACTGTAGTAAGTGGTGAATAAAAAAGTAGGACCTTACTATCAGAAGATTATGTGACAACTTTCAAGTAGTGAAACTTCTAGAGGAGATTTAATTTCTAGAAGTTCATCCTGAAAAGCTACATTTAGCTCAATTATATTATGCTTTTGCCATCCTATCTTTCTATATGTATAATTTTTGTCTCTGGCAGCAACTTGAGATAAGGAAATCTATAATATGACTTGTTGCATGCTTGAAGAATGAGATGATTATTTGAGAAGTGTATAAGGGCACATTCCTATTATGCTGTATTTGCTTGACTTAAGTATTACCAAAAAAGGTTCATACTTTTGCCTATTTTTTTCATAGTTCTTCACATTTTTATTTTAATGAACTGTCCATATATTGTACCATTATGGTATTTACCTGTGGCATCTCTTAAATGAGATTAATAAAAGCATCATAAATTTCTATTAGATATTCCCCAGTTCCCTTTACAATAATTCTTATGCTAAGTAGAATGAATCTCAGAGCCTTAAATGCTCATTTTTATCAGTGGTGACAATCAGGAAATCAGCAAACATTGTTCCTTTAATTTTATCAAAGAGATTTTTTTTAATCCTCTTTTGTAACCAAGGCAGACTATGAATGGAAAGGGTAATGGTAGATGTGAGCACAATACTCTTTACTAGAAATTTGCACCGTGAAATTAGAAATAATTGCTGTTGTGCTTTTTCTTGGTATTATGATGTTTGCCATGTGCAGCTTTAGGATGGTGACCTAGTGCTTTCCCTGCTGTATAAATTGCACCTAAGCTCATAAAGGGTGATTTTCTGCTTCTCTTGTCCAACTAATTGGGGATGGGGAGGTTCTGAGCTGCTCAAGGAGCAGGCAGCCTTGGCCACTTCTCAGAAACTCCACAAAGGTACAGTGTGAAGGGATATAAAGCCTGGTACTAAGATTTGACTTGGAATAGGATGCTTTCGCCACCTGCTGTTGCTTGTGTCCTGCCTCAATGTTATTTAAAGGTTGTGATATTGAATGCCTGCAATAACTGTTATCAGCGATTGTAGAAGAATGAGAAAAGGGAGATGAAGAAAAACTCGGGTATTTGAGGAAAATTATCTCTGATGTAAGAGTGATCTTTAACTTGCAGGTCTTCCCTACTCCTTCACTCTGCTTTGAGATGCAACATCTCAGCCCCATTCTGAAAAGCAATGAAAGGCAGCATGCTTTTGTTCATGGCTCTGAGCCCAAGCCCCGTCTGGGAAACGTAGCTCTCTTCTTCGCAGGAGTCACCTTTCTCCTGTGAGGGCTGAGTGGGCAGTGCAGGATTCTTTTCACCTCTTATTCTGGTTATAAAGTCTGGTGCAGTCCAAGTGCAGGTCCATGATTCAGCTTTGCTTTTTTGAGCATATTCCCTTTTTCAGTCTACCTAACTTCAGCATCAGCCATAATTAAGGACAAATAAGGAGGAAGCCATTAATAAGGTTAAATATAAGGGTTTTTTTAAGGTTTTGTTTGTATCTTTCTTTTTTCCTAGTCTAGAAACAGACATGTGACAGTTCTGGCTGGCTTCCATTTTTTTCTCCTAAAAAGAGCACATATAGTGTTGATCCCATACTTTTTTTAAAAAAAGCTACTTACTTAGACTGCTGAAGACATAGACCTAGAAAATAACAACCAGAAATATATGACATGGTGACTCATTTCAGATGTAAATAATTTTGCGGAAGTTATTTGTAGATTAAATGTATAGAACTGTAAGGCTGACCTTTTTTCTGTACAATGTACAGCACCAAAACATATGATTTGGCATAATTTGTAAATTTAAGCAGCAATGTTTACTTGGCAGACAGTGCTGATGAGTGGGAAGCAATTGAGAAAATATAAAAGAAATGAGTGACTGCTTCATTTAATAGAATCTTGGGACAATTTAAAAGTCTTTGTGGAAAACAGCAAGAAACCAGTGTTTAGGTGATCTGACACTAAGGTCCTGACCTGAACTGATTCAAGTGAGTAATATGGGGGACAATGAAAATGAACACCTGAAAAAGAGCAATTAAGAGTGAAACTACTAAAATGTCGACTTCTTCTACAATCCTAACTCATAAATGTTGCTTAATGTTGTAGTAGAAAAAAAACTCCTTTGGATTAATACTGTTAAAATAAGAATTTGGATTAAGATGCGTAAGTATTCCTTATTTTTCTTAGTGTACAATAGTATGTAGAAGAAAATAATATTGACTCTATTAAAACATCTGATAATTATGAAGTAATCCTTGTAGAATGAGCTTTGGATTACAGTACTTGCTGCAAAAAAAACTTGCTTCCTCGTAAGAGAAATGCTAAAACAGAGTGAAAACACTGCCTTATCTGAAGTATATGTTGGCAAGAAAATACTGAGTTTAAAAATCAAGGTATTTATTTTGAAGGTTTTTAGGAAAAATCAGAGACTTACATATTTCCTCCTATTATAAAATATTGGTAGGAAGAAAAATATTTTATAGGTTTTTAAGCCTGGTAGTTCTGTGGTTGTTGTATATGACAGCTTGATCCTACAAGACAGTCCTCCTCCCTTGTAGAGACACTGAAAAGAGCTAGATCCCATTAGGACTAGAGTTAGAGGTGAAAGTCAGCAACAGAAATGGGTAAAACAACTGGAAAATGGATCTCTTGAGAATGGATTGACTTGAGAATAGATCTCTGCTGAATTTTGTGCTTTAGCTGGGGGCACATCTTCCAGGGAACTTCTCATCCCCAATAATTTATCATGGTCAGCTCCTTGTAATTTCTTTCTTGGGACTTGGAAAGTTCCAGCAATAGTAATCAGCCCTACTTCAGACACCTTCAACTAATTCCCAGTTTTCATGCTCCTTCTGCTCTTTCCCATCCCTCTGTCTTGCTTTCCTCTAAAGGATGTTTTAACTCACTCTAACCAAAGAGCCATAAAGGAACATTAATGCCAACTAAAGCACTGTTGAAAAGAGGAAGTAGAGGGAGAAGGCAATAGAAGTGATGGGAAAGGAGTAAGATCCATTGCTAAAATCAAATCCAACTTCAGACTAGATCTGTGCAGTCTTGCCTTCATTTCTTTCTCTTCTTAACAACAAACTGTTGTAACAGATCTTTAATTCTGATCATGAGCAAAGCCTGAAATCATTACCCGTGCTTTCTGTGGAAGTGACAGAGTTATGTTTACAGTTTTGAATGCCTTGACCTGTTATGTCGGTGACATAACAACCTGTCAATGACATAACAGGTCATTATGACACAGCCATTCCGTTACATAATAAAATGAATAAATACCGTTGTGTATTTTACTGTGGTTTGACTGTTGCAAAGAGAAATATTGTTATGTCTTCAGAGTTTCTAGATATTTTTTTAAATTCCAGTACTTTCTTTGTTTAAACTTATCAGTCCACATCCAAATTTTAATTTGGGTTTATGCTTGTTGCAATGCTCATGTGTGTATGGGTGCACCCAAGGGTATGCAGTTACAGAAAATTGTCTTGGATGGCTGTTACTGCCTACTTGCAAATACATAAAAGCAGGCACAGTCATGGTCTGTTCAAAATTACACTGGAAGCAAGTGGCATCTTTCTCTTAAATTTATGCTGACTTCAGGCTTTAAATTAGGGCCTGAATTCCCATGCAAAATGTAAGCACATAAGTCTTAACTCTGTTTAAAAATAAAGCCCTATATAGATAATAAAAAATTTAGATGTTTAGTAGCTAGATCACCAGTCATTAGAAATGTCAGTTACGATAATTTCACATTTTTTCATAGCCAATTCATATCCACAGACAACTTGAAAGGGGCATGCTTCCAATAAAAAGAAAACCTTGAAGGCCAGCTTCCCATTATATTTGATTTAGTACTTATTTTTTCTTTACATAACTTGACACATACTGGCCTGATTACACCTTTGCCCTAGCTTGACAAAAACTAGTTCTGACTTGATGTGATAAAATGAGAAGACATTCTGATGTGACTTCAAAGTTGCAAGTGAAATGTGCTGGGTCTTGCCCAGCAAAGTGGACAGTTTCTTGTAGCTGCCGGGCTGTGATAGTCTTCTGTAAGGGGTGAACTCTCTTCTTTCCCGATTTTATGATCATCGCTTTTAGTATTAGATATCAGCAAACTCGATGGCATACATAGTGAAGAGGCTGGAGTTGGTGCTGCGACATATACCCAAGTATAAAGGAAATTAGGGAACATGAGAGAGCAAACAGTGACTTCATGTGCACATGTATCCCTCTAGGGCTGCATTCATTGAGCCAAGCTTGGTAAGGTCAGGGAGAGTGGGGAGGGCTGTTACAGAATCTTTTCAAAGTATGTGAAGCTTTTCTTGGGAGTGGTGGAGTTTCTTGATTGGTAGGTTAGAAGGAGACATAGTGGATTTCCCTGGCCCTTTGGGTCTCAGCCTGTGTGCAAGTGGATTTAACGTATCTTAATTCTCACAAACTCTTTTGCTTAATATTGGCTCCTACTTGTATACTTCTTGGAGAAATGGTAATGAAATAATAGGAAAATTTTTCAATTACTTTCCTCACATGGAAAAAACAACAGTAAAGAATGGCTTTTTAAATTTTTTAATCTTTGGCTAATAAGATGAAACCTCTTGAAAGAGATATTAAGATAAATGAAAATAAGTAAGGGAGAGGCTCTGTTATATGAAGTGTTGACCTGCACCAACTCCCAACTCTTGATGGAAGGAATTTGGCACTTTTTTTTCTTTCCTACCTATATTTTCTTCTGTTTAATCTCTTTCCCATGGTTTAAAGGGCTAGGCATCATTCTGCATGTGCGCACACAGCAAGAAGGTGTAGAGTTTCAAAATGCATTACATTTTTTTCAATTTATGCACAAACATATTCAGCAAGATAAATGACAATTGCTGCTTGTAGGCAATGTAAAATAAAAATTAAAAACTGAACTATGGTTTCTGATACTTGGAACCAGAAGTGTATTATGCAGCCCATGTCTATGCAACCCTTATTGCATGTACAATCCAAAAAAAGAAAAGGAAAAAGAAACTTTGAGTGAGAACAAATGCTTTATTTAATAATCACAGGCCATTATCCATCCAAAAAGGAGGAAAACAAGCCTATTAGTTTCCCTTGCTATAGACATAATTTGGTCCATTGAGCTCATTGAAAAATGCTGATCTTTGGCCATGAAGATATGCTTCCAGAAGATAAACTAGGATCCAATTCTACAGCAAATTAACTGCACTTGCACTAAATGCAAGGGAAGAAAGACTGAAAGTTAGAAATGAAGTAGTGTCCCTTCTTTTTCTGACAGATGCAAAACCAGTCCAGAATAAAACCTTACTTTAAAGTTAAAGTAAATACTGAAATAGTCTTATGTAATCTTTGCATGAAGGCTGCATATTTTTAGTAGATGAATCATTGAATCACTTTACTTGGAAAGGACCCTTAAGATCATAGAGTCCAACCATAAACCTAAAAACCCAACGCTGCCAATTCCACAACTAAATCATGTGCCTAAACACCACGTCTACAAATCTATTAAACGTCTCCAGGGATGGTGACTCAACCACTTCCCTGGCCAGCGTGTTTTAATGCTTGATAAAGCTTTTGGTGAATATTTTGTTTTTGCTTTGGTTTGTTTTTTTTTGTTTGGTTGGTGGTTTTTTTTTTTGTAATATTCAATCTAAACCTCCCCAGTTTTAGAGGCTGTTTTCTCTCATCCTATCATGACTTGAGAGAAAAGACTCACCTCACTACAAACTCTTTTCAGATGGTTGTAGAGAGGGATTAGGTTTCCTCTCAGTCTCCTTTTCTCCAGGCTAAACAACTCCAGTTCCCTCAGCTGCTCCTCACTAGGCTTGTGCTCCAGACCCTTCACCAGCTTCATTGCTGGACACGCTCCAGTGCCCCAATGCCCTCCTTGTAATGAGGGGCCTAAAACTGAACGTGGTGTTTGAGGTGTGGCCTCACCAGTGCTGAGTATAAGGAGACAATCACTTTCGTAGTTCTACTGACCACACTATATTTGATGCAAACCAGGATGCTCTTGGCCTTCTTGGCCACCTGGGCACTGCTGGCTCATTTTCAGCCGGCTGTTGACCAACACCACTGGGACCCTTTCCACCAAGCAGCTTCCCAGTCCTTCTTTCTCAAGCCTGTAACATTGCATGGGGGTTGTTGAGACCCAACTGCAGGCCCTTAGCCTTGTTGAACCTTATACAATTGGCCTTGGCCCATCAATCCAGCCTGTCCAGATCCTTCCTACCCTCAAGCAGATCAACACTCCCACCCAACTTAGTGTCATCTGCAAACTCACTGTGGCAGATCCCCTCGTCTGTATCATTGGTAAAGATATTAAACAGAGCTGACCCCAGTGCTGAGCCCTGGGCAACACCACTTGTGACTGGCTGCCAACTGAATTTAACTTCATTCACCACATCTCCTTGGGCTTGGCCATTCCAACAGGTTTTTTTCACTTGGTGAACAGTACACCCTTCCAAGCCATGGGCAGCCAGTTTCTCCAGCAGAATGCTGTGGGAAATAGTGTAAAAGGCTTTACTACACTCTAGGTAAACAACATCGATAGCCTTTCCCTCATCCACTGAGTGGGTCACCTTGTCATAGAAGGAGATCAGGTTAGTCAAGCAGGACCTGTCTCATAAACCCATGCTGACTGGGCCTGATCTTCTAGTTATCCTGTATGTGCTGCGTGAAGGCACTCAAGATGATCTGTTCCATGACCTTTCTTGGCACTGCGGTCAGACTGAGAGGCCTGCAGTTCCTTGAATCCTTCTTCCAGCCCTTCTTGCATATGGGCATCACATTTGCTAATTTCCAGTCAACTGGGACCTCCCAGGTCAGCCAGGACTGCTGATAAATGGTGGAAAGTGGTTTGATGAACTCTTCTGCCAGCTCCCTTTGTACCCTTGGGTGGATCTTATCTGGCCCCACAGACTTGTGCATATCTAAGTGGTGTAGTGGGTTGCTAACCATTTCCCCTTGGATTATAGGGGCTTCATTCTGCTCCCCATCCCTGTCTTCCAGCTTAGAGGGCTGGGTACCCAGATAGCTATTAAGGACTGAAACAAAGGCAGCATTAAGTACCTCAGCCTTTTCCTCATCCGTTGTCACTATGTTTTCCCCCACATCCAATAAGGCATGGAGATTGTCTTTAGTCCTTCCATCACCCACGGCATGTTCTATCTACAGCTCAAACAGAAGTTGTGGAGCGAGTGCAGAAGCTGTTGTAATAGTATTTTGCAGCCTTTCTCTATGCTGAGTGGATCAGAAAATGATCAAAAGTTACCTGACGTCTAAGGAGAGCAAATCACTTAGACTAATACCCTTACATATTCTACCTCCCATCAGTATTTTGTAGTGTGGGATCAGTACTATGCTGTGTTTGTTATCAGAATAAACTCAGCTTTAGCTCAAAATCCTATGTGAATACATAGTAAATTATATTCTTTAGTTTAATGTTACGTTCTTTTGATTTCTAAAGAACACATCTTACTTCATGACTTTTGATGTTACCATGTGTTGATACAGGAGATGAAGTGAGATTATGTGGATACCCTTGTGGCAGTGTTGTGGTTGTCTCAGTGCTTTCCTAAACTGAGTAGCCTAACAAATTTAAGAGCTTTACCTTATACCAGAGTAGATGCAGCTTAATACAGAAAAGTCAACTCTGCCTGTTTCCATGAACTAGGTGATTTTTTTACCTTATGGATTGTTGGTTCGTATGTGGCTGAGGTGAAAAAAACCCAAATGCTGAAATGCTTATTTGCATGGTATGACTGTATCCTCGGGAGAACTCTGAGATGCATACTGTGGAAAATGGTTCTGTCACTGAACACTCTAGGAAGAATTTTTTAGATGAATAAGATTAAGCAAAAGAAATTTAAGTTTGTTGATTATCTTTGAAAATATTTTTTAAGGTGCTAAAAAAATAAATAAATCTTTTAAGTGTAAGTAAGCCTCGGGGAGTTACTTTCTGCTAACGATACAACTAGAAAAGAGCTGAAGCAGCAAAATTCTATTGCTAAAGTTCAGATTGATTGTCACTGTATAATGCTGGTTTATAGCCTCTCTGGAACAAGGAAAATATCACCTTTTAATATATAGTTATAATTGAATAGTTTAAGATAGGAAGAAAGAAAGAAAACAAGTCAAACAACCCTCCTTATTTCTAAAACTGACTTTTTAATTTACATTCTGTTTCAGCAGCCTTTTATGTCCAGAACCTAGCTTGTAGGTTTGGATTCAGCTGAATGCAGTAAACTAACAATTTGCTTTTTGTTTGTAATAATGCAAACTGTGAAGAAAAAATCAGGGATATAATTTTTATATTTGTTACTCAGATTTGTATGTTGTCTTCCTGC
>NW_010203664.1:95600-100370 GCF_000695765.1 Mesitornis unicolor
GAAAACAAAACTGAAAGGAAGTAAAAAGTTTGAGCCTTCTTATTTAGGGGTTGGGTTATTCCATCAGAAAATAATGCCTTAAAAGAGCCCTGTTCTCTTCTGAATTTGTAGAGTTTGCCTAGGCAAGAAAGAAATAGCAGTCACAGCTTAAATGATAATTATGCTGATCCAGATTGATCCAAGTCAAACCCCTTCAATATGGGATCTTTTTAAGTGCACAGACACTTTCATGGCATGCCTTGATACAGTCTTAAGTGTGCTGTTGTATGTGAAAATCAAAGAGTTTATGCTGAAGCATTGTTAATAGGTAGGTATATGAAACGGGTCAAAGTAGTGTGGTAGTCCTAACTTTGGTTATAGAGGTTAAATTTGTATTGACCCGCTAGAGCTGCCATGTGCCTCCAGGCATGGCTGAAGCATGGAGTTTGTGTTTGTCTCCTGCAGGTGTGACCCAGTGGAGCTGAGGGGCTGGGGCAGCCCTAGGTGCTGCCATACAGCTTGTCGTCAGCGGCATCAAGGCAGCTCCCAGCCTGTCTGCTGGGCAGGTGCCTGGATAGAAATTCGGTGGGAAGCTGAACGTTATGTTCCAATCTGCTCTTTCAGATCAATCTAAAAAGCACTATGCTGCCTTCAATATAGTGTTAAAATATGTGATCTACTGGTATTCTTTCAGCCAGCTACTTCAGTCAAATACTAGAATTAAACATTAATTCAATCTGTAATGGCTTTTGCTTCAAACTGGGGTAATTTTAACTTCTGCTTACAAAACAAAATATTTTATGCCAAAGCTTATGCACATGAGTACCTTTAAAGTGAAAGCTTTTTCACACTTACGACTTGAAAAGTCACTATTTCCAGTCTTAAATTACAGTTAACAGTCAAGAAACATTCATTTTCCACTGTGCAGTGAGCTGGAATGTATAAGAAATGCATACTAAAGAGCATTTTTTTTCTTGCTTACTTTCGCTGGGATAAATAAGGAATAGCTGCATTCACATCAATTACCATTGCCCAGAACTTATACAAGGTGAAGCTGATTGACAGAAACACAGAAATCCATGCTGTGGGAGTGGAAGAACTGTTAAAGTGTAGGAGCTTCATAACAGGACCCATCATAAAGTTGAAAAAAACCCAAAGAAACTCAAAAACCAAACAAGACATCTTTGATGTTAAAACAGGAAGTTTAAAATAAATTATGCGTGAACTGTAGACCAGAAGTGGTTAAACATTTTCCATCTTTTATCTGCTTGTCCTTTGCCAGGAGACCAGGTGGAGTTACCGTTGCTAATAGTAAATCCATGACAGACAGAAATTCAAGAACCTTTTATTTCCATCACACGATAGCTGTCATCTGACCTTCCATACAAATAAACTCAGTAAGGACACCATCCTCAAAATGAAAAGAATACAGAGCTCTGACTAATTCAAATATGGAGAAAAATATTTCAAAAGAGCAGATCATTTACAGATGCTCTAACTTTTATTATCACATTGCAATCCCTAGTATCATAGTAAATAAGAGCTACAGTTTTTAGTTAAAGGAAAAAGAACATGTTTATTTGTGTTGTCTTTAGTGGGTTTCGATGAAAAAGTTTCTTTTTACTTTAAAAAAAAAAAAAGTACAGGGATTCTAGAGAAGTAATTTTTATGTATTCTGTAACGCTTCCATTTCCTACCAACCTCTCTTCTTCTACAATAGGGTCAATTATCATCCTCTCTTACCAGTAACAGGAAAAGGTCAAAAGTGAAGTTAGAAAATACCATCTTTCCTAAGGGAACAGATTCATAATGTGGAAGGGAGCCTGTAATTTGGCAGCTGTAGCTTTGGGAGGCTAAAGTTTAGTACAGGAAGAAATTGGAATGTCTCTTCGTTGGGGAAATAGTGGTCATTGGAGAGTGCAGCTGACACGATTTCTCTGCACAGAGCTGACACCGGGGTGCTTGGTGCTGTCACTGAAGGAAGGCGAGCAAAGGCTCCGTTTTATGCTATTGTCGGTTCTGCTTTCTTATCTCACATATCATGTTCAGAACTAATTGTGTTTACTGTGTTCCTGCAAAGCAGGTAGCGAACATTTTATAATTAACTGGGAACTTCCAGTTCCTTTTTCTTCCCAACAGCAAACAGGAGGTTTCTTTTTGTCTCTTTCCTCTCTAACCGGGTGTTGTATTTCTATGCACATGGTTGTTGTTTTTTTCTAATTTGTCACTGTGTATCTCTGATATGTCTTCAGTGTAAATGACTGAAATTTTACACTTTTGAATTTGGAGATGATGTTGTGTTAGACTTGTGTGTATGCATCTACAGTGCAACTTGGATTAAAGTAGTTATTTCAGATTTGGGCTCAAATTCAGTTCTCTTACTGCCATTACATGTTACTAACACATTTTTGTTCAATAATGTAATCATTAGATAATTAGAGGTGAAGATTAATGAAGAAAGAAGCAATAAAGAAAGAGTGAAGATAAATGCAGACCAGTCCTTAAAATGCAACCTTATGTGTCTTTCCCCCTGCAGGATGACCATCTGCAGTCTGGCAATGCAATAGTAGCTCCTGCAATGGGTGCAGGACCCTGTCACAGCAATAGAGATCCTAAGTCTGGAGTTTTCACTGACTGCTGGAAATGTATATTGAAAGATTAAAAAAAAAAAGTAGAATCAATGAAAGTGATCTCATGTGTATAGTTCAGTTGAACAATTTGTGGTTTGGACCTTTGAATGGTTAATAAACATAGGTCTATAATGTATAACAAAATTACCTATTTTCTCATCTAAAGTTGATTTCTGAGTCTTGAACTGGGTCAAACAGCTGGAAATGGGAAATGTCTCAAAGGCAACCAGTGAAAGCTTGACTGAGGAACCAGCACCGAGTTGCTGGAAACAGTTTGTTGTCCATCGGATCCATTGGTCGTCATTAGTTCCTTAAGGTAACTTTAGCCAGACGGGTTGTAGTTGTTACTAGTGCAGAATTTGACTTGTGCTTATAAGCCAAAGGGAATTGTCGTTATAGTGCCACCAAGAGATTTTATTTTTTAATTAATAATAAACTAAGGCCTTTTTAACATGCTTTTATACACCTCTGTTTTGGTCTGTACGCTGAAGTTATTTATTCAGTGTTGTGAGGTTTTTTGTGGTTTGTTTATTTTATTTCTTATTATTTTTTATGGGTAATTTAGTTATTATTTGCCTGCTGGGAATACCTAAAAGCTGTACTGAGAATTAATATCTGCTAGGATACGTAAGTGGACAAATACTTAGGAAAGGTTATTCAGGCAACAAAGAGCTTGATGTCTAAAATGAGACGTAGAAGAAATAAGAAGGGAAACCAAAGAGAAGATGACATACTGTTTGCTGGAAGGATAAATGGTCTGTACAGCACTCTATTGCCTTGACTGAACTGCTTTAAGTGAACATATGAGTGCTAGGATTAGGGGTGGCAAATTTATCTGGTGTCCTCATGCCCAGAAAAATTAGCTGACTCTTCCTCAGACAAACCATTTTACAACTGTCCTTGATCACAAAGGAGCTACCAATTAAACCATGCTTCCTCTTATCCTGATGATTTTAGTAATAATACAGACAACATAATGTTGTATTATGCACCTGCCACTGTCTGGATTTTTTCACTTGTGTATGCTGTCCTTTTTCCTGTACCTCTATTGAAAATTGTTTAGTATAATTTTACTTGAATTTGTAGGGTATTCTCTAAAGGTATTAGGATTTCTTACAGGTGAGATAAAATGAATTTTTTTTTCATTTCATGAATAGACTAATTTGACATCTGCCAATACTTTGAAAATTATTGTCTAGATGAAACATGTTACTTCATTTTCTTAAACAAAGGTGTGGGCTCTGGAGTTTAGTCTAGAGGGTGGTGGTGGTTTGGTTTGGTTTTGGTAGTTTTGTTGGGTTTTTTAGTAGAAAGGAATTGTACTCTTACGTATTCTAAATAGCAGTGCTTAACAGTTTTTATTTGCAGCTAAGGTGCAATCTTTCTCTTGTGATAAATGACTCACAAGTATTTAATTTATGTGGAGTTTCTGTCCTTTCTCCAAGTTTCACCAATGAGAAAACTTCCATAGAATGCAAAAAATAAGACAAAATATGGTGAATGTGAAGTTGTCCTTTGTGACCTTTGTAATTCATATTTGTCACCTGTAAGAACACCTAAGACCTGAGCTTTCATGTACAGCCTATATTTTGTGCCTGTGTGTGCATGCTAACTAAACAGAACAGGAATGATGGACTTGAGGACACGGGAGAAACTCTGAAACATGGTAGAGTAAAAATAATTAAAATATTCACCCTTCATTTGTTCTTTATAATTTGCCTTGTCACATTTGATAATTATGGGAGAGATTAAAAGCTCTCTTGTTCTCAGCCAATCTCCCTTTCCTACTTGATCTGTATGGTGAAGTTACACTGCAGAATTTCTGGTATCAAATTCATTTCCATACCAGCACAGATTTTTGCTGAACATAAGTAAAAAGATTTTGACTTCACTGTGGGGTTAAGCTGCTCTGAAAGAAGAAGAAGAGAAAATAAAATCTCTTTATGGAGGAAAAACAGCTGCAAAAGCAATGCATGTGATAGCTTGATCCAACAACTGTAAAGCCTGGGAGTATTCTCCTTACTTTAAGTCAGTGGGGTTGCTCAGTAGGGATTTTTGTCCTATTAAGAAATAAAGGGTAAGTCCCACAGTGTGATCATGTTTGTGGTTTTTGGTTTTAGTTCCTCCCCCCCCCCCCGAAAAAAAGGACTTTTATGCCTTT
>NW_010203664.1:100401-105342 GCF_000695765.1 Mesitornis unicolor
TCTGGATCTGGATTATTTCACATACAAATACAACAGTCGTGTGCTCTTTCTGATCGCATCTTAAAAACCACAGAATACAGTATTTGGCAACATACCATTAAATGAGTGCTAGATGTATACACACAAAAAATAGCAGCAGAGGCACGTTTTCTCCTCTGACTGGTGTCATATAAAGATCATGGTGACAAAGTGTGTGTTTAGAGAAATCTATAAGCGACCACCAGGAAGAGAGGCAGGAAATGAAACCGCTGTAACGAGAACTGGTGCCCACTGTTCTGCTGAGAAATGAAGGACGTTTTGATGAGGGGTGCAGTGGACTAACGTTGGTCGGTCTCCTGGAAAATAGAATTATGCATAGCTGGTAAACTCTGATAAAATAAAGACCAAAGTCAGTCAGTGACAGGCAAATACCAATTGTAGTCTGAAGACTAGCAGGCTCAATTTTAAACCTGGAGAGAGACTTTACAATGCTTAAAATTCTTCTGCTGACATTTCTAAATGTCCTAGTTTAGCAGTGCATGAATAGTTTTGGTTTTGTTTTTTTAAGGAAGGAGAACGTCCTCCTAATTCTTCTGGTTAGAATTCCATTCAATGCAAAATCATTGTCACTATAAGATCTAAAGCTCATCTAAAATAATATTTGATCTGAAGTATAAATTCTTATTATTTTCGAACCGTGGTTTTGATTTTCATTATTAAAAGTGGGTTCTCAGGACCGCAAGGCAGAAGAATGTATGTTAAGGACACATAAAAGGTGTACCAATAAAATGGCCCTTTCCTGCCCCCTGTTTCCTCTCTCAAAAATTCCTGCAGAACATATTTGACAGTGAAAATGGATGGTGCAGGGATAGCAGAGTTAAGACACCTGGAATTATTTTTTAAGTTTGAACCATTCTTCCAGTTGTGAAATAATGTTTTGAGCTATAGAGTCTGTTTCCATGTTAAAATGTAGTGTGCCTGTGCAGAACATAGATCTGCTTCTTTAAAATAGCCTTAAGAAAGGATTGCTTTGCCTTTAAGGCAAAAATGTTTTACTGTTTTAATTTAGACAAATAGAGACACAAAAGTAAACAAGATTCTTCTTTTGTGATACATAATATAGAGCCAGATTATAAAATTAGAAGACATTATACTTTGTGAAATGTCATGGACGGCTGCCACACCAGGAAACTTTAAAAGGAAAATAATACACATCTCCTTTATGAAGTACATTGCACCATATAGATGGAAAACAGTTTGCAAGAGAGAGATGAACCCTTTTTCTGTAGCTGCCTCACTCTTCATGAGTTTCCCTACATAGCTGGGATCCGACAGATGGTGTGGAGAAGATCAAGGCCGTGACCTCGTGTCACACAGGAGTCTTAATTAACATTTCTTTTTTCCTATTTGTTCCTTTCCCAGACTCCCGATGGGGCATTTAATGTGTGTGAAAGGATAGAATTGAAGCTACGCATATGGAAAAAAGTCCAGTATTTTTAGTAATCTGTCTTTGTTACGGAACCACAAATGGAAATAAATGGAGTGTAATTCAGAAAAATTAAGGAAAGTTGCTTCACCAATGTTATCATGATGGATTGTTTACTAAAGACGACAAATTCATCACTTTCCTACCTTCACATTACCAGTTTTAGAAACCGCTGTTTAGTTTACTCATAGAAAGACCGCATATCTTATGTTGGTTTAGATTTTGTAGTTGCTGAAATAGTAATTTTGTCTATGGCAAAGGTGAAAATGGGTATCTACTTGCTATATTTCATTTCCCTAAAAAAAAAAAATCATCAGCAAGCCTGAAAATGGGGAATTAGCCTGGATTTCCAAAGGGATAAAATTCCAAATGGAAACAAGATCAGGTTTGGGAGGAAACCCTCCCATTGTACAAATATGGTTTAACCCAGAAAGCTGCCAGTCCAGAGAGAATGGTTTTGAGACATGAGTGGTGTCACTTAGGAGGCACAGGGACAGTCAAACTGTAGATGATCTTGATGGGTCAGAATAAAGTGGCCAGGAGTGAGTGTACTTCTGCTTAATAAATCATCAGGTTCATTTAATCTGTTCATTTCACATTTTTTTTCCTCTGTTTTCATGATAGAATTGTGCCTGTATTTGTAAGAATGTGTTGCTAGCATGGTAAGAAACCTCAGAAAAGCAAAATGAGGATGGAAGATTAGACATCACACACAGAAGGAAATATACCAGTAGAGAGACAAATAATGATGAGATAAGAGGAAAGAAAACAGACTTGTGTTTATCCAACACAGTTTCTGGGAACAGATTTACCAATTTTGACTGGGGTTTTTTGTTTGTTTGTTTTTTACCTTTGCTTTCCCTGTAAGTATTTTCTGACCACAGATCATGTCAGGACCGAGTCGTGGAAATACATTTATGATTATGCAGACTTCATGGTCTAATTACAGATTTCAGTCTCTGGTTTTCATTTTTGACAAGTTTCAAGTTTCTGGAATCAATTTAATACCCTTCATGGAGATGCATCTGTACAGACAAAGTATGTGTAGAGTGCTCTTGTCAATAAATTCCCACTATATATCTTTCATCCAGCATATAGGCAGACACTGATTTCTTTTTTTTCTATTTACATCCTAAATACAAAATAACTCTGATTTGTATTGTCCAAATTCGGTCTGAAGATCCTTCTAGGTTTCTTTGCATTTCAGCCTTGCTTATCACAGGTTTCTATTTCTTAGACAGTTGGGATTACATTAGTAGTGATCTTCATCTGTGTATCACACCTTGAAAAGTGCTTTGATTTGTTGATTAGTAATGATCTCTGTTTTGCTTTTCTTGTCCTCAGTGTTATTTTCTTTGTTTTCAATTACAAAGTGTAGCGAGTTTGGCTGGGACAGAGTTAAATTTCTTCATAATAGCTTGTATTGGGCTGTGTTTTGGATTTGCACTGAAAACAGTGTTGATAACACAGGGATGTTTTAGTTATTCCTGAGCAGTGCTTACACACAGTCAAGGCCTTTTCTGCTCCTCACCCCACTAGTGAGTAGGCTGAGGGTGCGCAAGAGGCTGGGAGGCGACACAGCTAACCCCAAGTGACCAAAGGAATATCCCATCCCATATGACACCATGCTCAGCAGGTAAAGCTGGGGAGTAGATTGGGAGCAGGGGAGAGCGGCTGCTCGAAGTCTGGCTGGGCATTGTTCAGTTGGTGGTGAGCAATGATTTTCATTTGCATCACTTGTTTTTCTTGGGTTTTATTTTCCTCTCTTTGGTTTTTTTTTTTAATTTCTTTTCTTACAGTTTTAAAAAATTATTATAATTTCTTTTTAATTATTAAACTGTTTATGTCAACCCACAAGTGTTTTTCTCACTTTAACCCTTCCAGTTCTTCCCCCATCCCAACCGTGGGGCGGGGGGGGTGAGTGACTCAGTGGTGCTCAGTTGCTGGTTGAGATTAAACTGCAACACAAAGTATCCAAGGATGTGTTTAACTGATTTAGTCTATGATCTGCACAAAGAAGTTGAAAAAGTTATCACTGTATGAGCATAGTCTTATCACAGAAACAGTTTATCTTTTTAGAAGTATGTCTTAGTAGAAATTAAAATGCCAGAGCAAGAAATTAAGACAATTTCAAATCCAACTGTAGACCACAGGTTTAAATCTAGATTTATTCTATAAAGAACTGAATCTCACATTCACAATTTAGCAGTATTCCCTGAGGGGTCAGTTGGTTAGTGTTAGTATTGTATTGTACTGCAACCTGAGCTGGAGTATGGCAAATGTTTTGCAAACTTTTGAAAATAAAAATATGTGCCTGTCACTCAGTTAGAATATGGATTATCTTTCATTTTTGCAATTCTTTGCTATAGGGCCACCTCAGAGCACTGAGCTATTCGTTTCTGTAAGAAGTAATTGAATCTATTCAGATTTATGTGCCAGGATGGCTCATATGCATTTAAAAATTTATATTCAGTAAGGACATACAGTTAAGCTACGAGGCAGAATTTAGAATCAAAGTATGCATGTTAGAATGGATTGTGATGATGCTTTTACAAGGACTCTCTAGCTCTGACTTCAAAAAACAAGACACGATTTAAAAGAATCAAGAATCTTGGATAAGAAGATATGGTTGTCTGTTTAAAGACTTATAAATAAGCACTGTAGAGTTTTCACCTGCCTGTTAGCAAGAAAGGAAGATAAATAAAACAAATAAAGCAAAAAAAATTTCCTAAAATGAGATCCAGTACTGATTCTCATTATGCCTCCTAATGATGCTCATTACAATCCTAACTACATTTTAATGCTGAAATCTAATGCCTCCCATTCATCATTGGAATGAAATACAAATGCTGACAATTGACAAACTTAATAAAAAAAAAAAATCACAGCACTCAAAACTGTCTGTGAATATTTATTAGAAGAGAAAAAGCTATGATGGTTGCTGTTCAGGAATACCTGTCGGGGCAAAAAATGAAAACAAAACAAAAATCAAAACATAGGGGGAAAAAAAACTAAAGGTAAGAGTCAGCCAGTGACCACAGCAATCAGTGTTTACAGACTTAGGGATATTTTTTTTGCTCGCATTTTTTGCTCATAAAGTCCTCCTTTCCAAGAAAATGCTAAATATGGATAAAGTAGAGATGGAGGAGAAAAAAATATTTTAGAGCTATTTTGATAAATTTGTTTACGAGATTATAAATGTTACCAAGAGTTACATAAATTATAATCTTTCACATTTTTATCTTCCCATTCAAAAGCATCTGAAAATTATTAATGTGCCTACCCAGTTAGCTTCACAAAATTATAAGTTGTCAATGTACACCTACATCTTATGATACATAATACTTCTATAAAATTAATGCTGTAAATGGATCTTAAAGGAAGCAAATACTGAAATTAATTTCTTGTCTCACACTCCATTTTTCCAAGGTTTGAAATGCAAACATCTCAAGTGGTGATGATGATATTAATTATTA
>NW_010203665.1:0-16050 GCF_000695765.1 Mesitornis unicolor
ACGGGCAGCTGGGGTTGGTGCTGGCGTCGTTGCGGTTGGCCATCGTCGTTGCTCGGGTTGGTGTTGCCTTTGCTTAGGTTGGCCGCCCGTGGTCCTGCCCGGAGTAGGAGCTTTGTGTCATAGCAGCCTCCCCGAGGCTGTGTCGGGCCAACTGGGTCTCGCTCGGCACAAGGTGGGCATTGGGCGTGATGTTGCATTGGGCGTGATGTTTTTCGGACACCCTACCTGAGATCCTCACCGCTTATGATGCCGTTCCTGAAGCCCTGGCAGTGTCGAGAGCATCCCATCGTACGGTGTTTAGCAGGCGTGAGGCGTGCTACCTGCTGGGCAGCCTCATGGGCTCGCAGTGCCGCTTGCCAGCACTCCCAAACTGGCACCCGCTCTCCGTTGAGTTGTGGTTTCCTCGCTCTGCTGCTACATCCCTGCTCCCCGAGATTATTACGTAACCCTGCTCTGGTCACTGGTGTGCAGTGTGCTTTCTGCCCCATTTCACTCCCTTCATTTCTTCCCACACGCATTCGTTTTATTCCTGTTCTCCTCCAGGACTCATTCTCAGGCTGTGTCTCTTTTTCCCCTAAACAGAGAGACCAGTCTTGTTTGGAACCCAGAAGCCAGCTTAGAAAATGGTTGGAGCTGTTTGCAAAGCATTAAAATGGAGGCTAGACCCTGCCTGGAAAACAATTTACCCTGCTTTAGAGAAAGGCATTTCAATTTGCTGCTTCTGCCTCTTTCATTCATTATCTTCAAACCACGCATGATTTCTTATTGATCCTTCTAATTATTATTTCAAGATGCAGGCAGACTCACAGGAATCAATGGGAATTCTCTCCTCCTTTCCCCTCGGAAAACACAACCCTCTTCTTCCCTTCCCCTGTTTTTTCTTCATTACTGTCTCGGTCTGTAGCTCTGGTTGAAATAATTAGATTCAAAGCTGATACGCTCAGATGATGTTTACAGAAAGCACCCAAAAACCCAGCCACCTTTCAGTCAGCCTGGTCCTGCTTTCTGTCTCTTTCTCTGTCACTCTTTGCATCAAAATTCGCCTCAGCTCGCTCTCGCCTGCTGATTCCTGGCAAGCATTCTTCCATCTTTCCTTTGCTCCTTCTCTCCTTCCCTCCATTCGGAGCAGCGAGCTGGGGAAGCTGGGCAGGAGCAGGGAATTGAGGCACATCTGCTCCCTCCTTCCCACTCCTGCTTGCATGAGAGGTCCGGCCCAAGGTTCCTGGGAAGAGGATCACAAGCAGGCTGGAAGGGAGCACTGCCAGCTGCATTGCTGCTGTGGCAGGCAGCGCAGGGGAGACTTTCATGGCTTTTTGCAATGGTGGAAGAGAAATCATTGTCTCTTTGGTGCTGTCACGGAGCCCCAGGGCTTGTGCTGCTCTGAAAGTCCACGTTGGGAATCTCGGCTCGGCCTTAGCCTTTCTAAAGATGGGGTGAGGGGGAAATAAAGAAATAATCCAAAGCTCCTGGCAGCATTGCAAGCTACATAGGATGCCAGTGTATGGGGCTATGTAAGCATAGGGGGTCTGCATGTAGAATATGACGTGTGCGGTGTGTGCGCTGCCTGTATCAGAGCAGGCAGGATTGCTCCCTGGTGTGCAGCAAATGTAGGCAATGAGTAAAGCTTTGCAGCAAATGCCTCAGCAACGCTCCCCTTCCTATCTGAGGGTGCAAAGTGCCTGAGCCATTGGGAATCCATGTTCTTACCAGTGCAGTGGTGGGCAGAGGGACAAAAGGTGGAAAAAATGGACATAGCCAGGCATGGCTTGTGCCCAGACAGACGGGTTTGGCACTGGGGCCTGGGAGATGTCAGGCTCTGGGTAGATTTGGCCGGATGCTGTGGATGCGAAGCTGATCTCCTTTGCAGGAGCTGAGGAGGCAGCCTCCGTGTCCTCAAGAGCCTCAGCTAGAGGCAGGGCTGCCATTTTTTTCAGGGCTGCCCCTTTAAATGAGCTCCTTGTCCCTGGAAGCGCTTCCAGCAGCGGAGGTGGGAAGGGGTGTGCGAGCTGAGGGGTTCCCCAGGATAGCAGGGATCTGCTCACCTCCTGGGGAGCTTCACCACCTCTCATTTAAGCCTTTTTTTTTTCCTCCCCTCACCGCTTCATGCGAGCGGAGGCGCGTGCGCACCACCTGCGTGCGCTGGCGCGGCCGCGTGCGTGGATGCTCTGACATCGGAAACGTGCTTACGGTTGCATATGGAGCTGCATGTTCTCTGACATCACGCGTACTCGCAGACCCTGCGCGCAGCTCCGCGGCATGCGAGACGTGCCCACACGTGCTGCCCGACACGCGGCACTGTCCCAGCGTCAACCCACGCCTCCTCCCACCTCCAGTGCCCCATCGGTCTCTCCTCCTGCCCCTCTGGGACACAAATTAACTTGCTCAGGCAATGCCAGTAACTGAGAACCCCTAATCCTGGCTGTAGCGAGTGGGGAAATCTCGGAGCTCTCTGTTTCTCAGGTCTTTTTGCTTTGTTTTGCTTCTCCCCTCTGAGATCCCTTCTGTTTTTTCTTCCTTTTCTATCCACTTCCCCTGTTCATTAGTCCCTGCTTGCTGCCACTGCTGTCCTCCATCGTTCCCATCACCCTCCTTGTTCCCCCTCATTTGCTGAGGGGGGGACTCGAATCTTCCCCTGCCAGACTGGGGTGAGAGGAGGACTCCTGGCTTTGTGGGAGGAATGGCAGTGTGATCCAGGGAAGCTTCCCTGATGCACAGCACTGGAGGAACATAGCGCTCGGCCACCTCCTCTCCCCTGCATACTGACACCCACGGGCTCTCAGCAGAGAAGCGCTGAGCTGCCTGACCATGCCTGAGCCCCTTCTCCATCGCCGCTCCCTGTGCTGAGGGTCCGACAGCAGCCGGCAGCTTTCCCTCCCACAAAGAAGGTCCAGCTCTGGGGCTTAGTTCACCCTGAGCTCCCTGGTGCTGAGCACAGTGGCTAGAGCAGGGCCCCCCGTGAGGCTCCCCAGGGTCTCCCCAGCATTTCCATGTGGATTTGGGGTGACCAGGGCATGGGCTCCTCCTGTCATGGCTGGGAAGGGGCCCAGGCAGTGTAGTTCCCCAGCATGTGCTTGGGAAGTGCCTTCCATCCCTGGGGCTGCCCTGGTTTTGCTGGCACTGCTTGGCTAGAAATGCAATGTCCTACTATCCCCCCCTTCCTGTGGCCCCGTTCTCCTTCCTGGGGGGTCAGGGGAGTGCTGAGGGCTCCAGGGTCTGGAGCAAGGCAGGTTTGTGGGCCCCCCCAGCAGAGGCATTTCATGGCCAGGCAGGTGGAGGAGGGGGACAGGTCCTCCCTCCCTGTCCTTGGCAGTGGGTGTTTCAGTGAAGGCGGTGTTTTTCCACGCGCAACCGGTGCTTGTTACACTTCCTCCTGTGCACTGGGAAGTTGTCTGGAGTAGGTGAGCACAGGGTGGCACATCTTGGCGGAAGCACTGGCCTTTGGATGCTGCTGGATTTGGGGCTCTTGGGTTGTGGGTGGCGGGGGGAGGAAAGAGCCTTGGAGAGGCCACAGAGGTCTGAGTTGGGTTTCGAAATGTAGGCATGGCTGGAGGGAAGGAGGGAGAGCACCGAGGAGGCAGGCGCAAAGCCAAACACAGGTTGCTTCGTGGGAAATGGCTGGAGCCCCAGATGTTCCCTGGGGAGGTGTGAGGGAGGGTGAGAGGAATGGGGTGCTGGGGACACGGAGGCAGTGGAGGTGGTGAGGTTGGCAGGGTGATGTTGCTATGGCTACTCCTGTGCTATTCATAGAAGAAATTAGCTAAATCCACTGGAAGGTGGAGGAGGAGAGAGGAGGAAGGCATTCTCCACATTTGAAGGGAAGGAGAGAAGCCAAAAGAAAAAAGGGGGTGAAGTTTTCCTCCTTTGCTCTGTGCCTGTGCCGTGGAGGGGCATTTGGGAAAGCACCGCTGCCTGGTGCCGGCAGGGTGCAAGGGGACACGGGCAGAGAGGAGCCCATGGGAAAGCCCCCCCGCAGAGCCCTGTGTGGCAGGACGAGCTCTGCATCGTGCCAGGAGCACAGGAGACATCCTTTTAATTAAAGACAGCTGATCTGCAAAAGGTATTTTTGGCAACCTAAATGTAGATCCAACTGTAGTGAAACTTGCCCTTCGCGTCTGGCTCCGTCGCTGAATGCGGTGCTTGTCTGTTCCTGACCCCATCCACCTGCCTGGCCCCCACTCTGCAGTCACTGGTGGTCCTCCTGCCCTCCTTCCACCTCCAGCATCTCTTCCAGCGTGTCCTCCTGCCAGCTGGAGTCTGGGAGGGTCTTCCCTCTCCACCACTCCTCGTCACACTCCACTCCCGCGTTGTGAGAGTTTGATTCCCATCCCACAGACCTGTTTGTCACCTCCTCTCTCACGATGTGTAAATCTGCGTGTCTGTTCCTAATATATCTCCTTCCATCTGATTTCACCCCTCAGCTTGTTTCTTGGACATCTCCGTCTGGTGATCCTGCCGTCAGCACCCAGCTGAGTTGCTATAACCAGGCGCTGAGCTGCTCTCCTTCCCCCATACCCAGCCTTGCACCCACCCCTCGCTCTGCAGATCTTGGAGTCAGCCAATGTGTCTGACAGTCTTGACCTTCTTTTCCTGCCACCCAGCTGGAACTGTGAATGCTTTATAAAGTCATTCCCCTTCCCTATGCATCTCCTGGGAAAACTTATACCTTAACATCCAGATGCCGTGTGAGCAAGTTCCCCTCGTCTGCCCTGCAGCATCCCATGTCCTGCTGTCACCCATCCCCTGGGCTAGGCTGAGGAGGGTCAGATGTTCTTGTTGCTCCTTCCCAAAACATATCAAGTTCATTTAGGAGTGGACAGCTGAGGACATTTGTTTCCTTGGTTTCTTTATTCACCTGTAAGACTCTTCCCCCTTCCCTGGAGCATATGAATCCCTTGGACAGGGGCTATGTGCTGCTGCTTGCTGACCCTTCTGACGCATCCCATTAATATAGTCAGGGATACTGTTGGAATTAGAGGAGTTGAAGGACTGAGCTTAGCTCCTCTCTGGCCAGATTACCAACTGCTGCCTGCCAGCCAGCCCAGATGTGCAGACCACGGCCTCGGAGCTGCACCCTGCTGCTGGAGGGACCCTGGGAGCAGCACAGGGAGAGGCGCTGGAGTTGGTGTCCAAACTGGCTATAGCACGAGGTGTAGCTGCTGCTGTAAAGGCAGCATCTGAAGCCACAGAGGTGGGAGAGACCCCATCAGCACAACATGTGGAAGAAGAGGAAGGTACCCACCAGAAATGGGAGGACGTGGCCCTGCCACATTGCCGGAGGAGGAGGAGAGCACTTTGCTGAGGCAGCCAGGGACAAGGTTTCAGCAGGGATGTAGCCAATGCAGAGGAGGTGGCTCCTCATGAAGAACCTGGAGTGGCAGGAAAACCTTCCGCCTTGGCAGTGGCAGCACTTGCCCTCATCCCTGCCAGAGGGATGCTCCGGTGCCCCCATGGCTGCACTTTTCACCTGGCTCTGTCCCCACGGTTTTGGATGTTACACGGCTGAGACCTGCCTGAGTCTGGCCCTAACCAGTGCTAGGGTCTCAGCGGGGATCTGGTGGCCGTCCTTAGGGTGTGCTTGAGGGAAGAGGGTCCCACGGAGGGGCGTTGCATGAGAGAGGAACCCAGGGGATAGTCATAGCAGAGGGCCCATCCGGGTGCCCTGTGCGTGGAGATTGGTGGGAGATGGAAACGAAGCAGAAGCCGTCACCATCCCTGGAGATCTGCCTCATTGGGGTGAGCCCTTTGTATGCCATGGTGGGGGAAGAGGAGCTTCCGCTTCTTCCTTAGCTGCGGATGCTCATTTAGAAAGAGGAAGTCATTAAGGCTAATCAGGCCATAATCAGCCATGGCTACGTGCTGGGCGCCCGTGACGCGCAGCCCCGTGCAGGATGCTCTATGAGAGGACTGTAGTCTCTGGATCCTGGGAGAGAGCAAGTCCAACACTGGAATTTGCTGGGACATGAGGAGCTTGGTGTGGTCGGGGCATGGAGGCTCTGCCTGCTGTCCTGAACCCCGTATGCTGCCGGAGGAATGGTGCATCTCTGGCTCAGCATCACAGCTGTGGTTCGGGAGCGGGCACAACCTTCGCTGTACTGTCGTGCCAGAGCTGCGGGGGCCATGGGCTGTGCTAATGCTCACAGCTGGTTTTAACAAACACATGCAGCGATGGGATGATAGAGGGGTCCCCCAAGGGCCCTCGTTGCAAACCCAGCAATATGCTGTGAGCGTAAATAAGGGACTTGGAGGTGAAAGCTTTTAATACAGCATTTAACAAGTTCAGAATACCTGCATTTGAAATGAAGTTCGCAGTTTAGTATGCAGAAGCTTATTTGGATAGGGCTGGCTGAAGGACTGCTCAGAGGGTGTAATTATTTCTGGGGACATGTCGTGCTTCAGAGCACCCTGGACAAGGCCCTGAATACTCTCTCCTCACTTTCATATTAACTGGAATTTAGTTTGAGGCTCTGTTGATGAATCTTGGTTTCCATTTGTCCCACAGAAACATGTTTCTTTACACTTTGTAACTAGGTGTGCACTGGAACTTACTGAAGAGAAGAAAACAGGATATTTGAATCCCAGGATCCAAAGAAATCCTTTAAAACCATCCCTTATTCACTTTTTTTTTCCCCTGTACATATGTATTTGTCTGAGAGGGCAGAAAAAAAGCACGTGAGTCTTTCAGATGATAATGACTCTTCCTGTGGAAAAAAGGAATTGCCTCAATTTTATTTGGTACTGTCAGGTCAGAGGGAAGCTACCGAAGCCCAGCACCTCTGTAAATTAGGTCACTTATTTTAGCGGGCCGAGCCTGGAACAGGATGTCTAACTTTCAAGTATGAACATGCTGGCCTTAATGGTTTCTAAATGGAAACTTAGACTCCACAGAGCTTCTGTTTGGGGAAGCTTTCTTCCTACCCCGCTGAGTGAAGGTTTTTTCCAGTCCCTATTTAAGCTTATTCTTTAAAAAAAGAAAGGGACTAAAACAAAGATTAAACCCTCAGTAGCTGCTTGTGTTCACATTGCACTTTGAGCACTTTGGTGGCTTTGCCAGAGATCCTTGTGACCAGAGACCTTTCAACTCTCGTGTTCCCCATTTCCGATGGCCGTGGTGCTTTGAGCCGGTGCCGAGGTGTAGCCGTGGGGCAGAGACTCTGCCGCCACAGCCCCAGAGCCTGCTTGTGCTGCCGGAATGGCCCGGCTCTGATGTCTCCCAGGGGCAGCCTGGGGAGCAGGGCTGCTCTTGCCTGCTGCTCACCACGCTGGCTGGGACCGATGCTTGGGACCGACACAGGGAAACTGGGCACCCACGAGCTTCATAGTCAGCCCCGGTGTCCTTTCTAATGCCAGTTATGCCACATTTCAAGCTGTGAGGAAGGAGGATGTGGGCTCAGGCTCAGGCTGTCACCCCCCCCTTTATGCAGGCATGCTGTTGGGCGGTGTGTGCCTCCCCCTGACCAAGCAGTGCCAGCCACCAGGTCGCTCTTGCAGTAGGTGAGGAAAAAAATGCTAAGAGAGTTCTGCTCATCTCTGGCCGTGACATTCTTTAGCCTCCAGAAGTTTCCAGCCTCCATTTTCTTTGGCACCCTTTTCCCATCCCAGCCCATGGGAGCCCCAAGGGATGCAGCTTTCCCTCAGGGCTCTGCAGCCCTGGCACCCCCAAGCACCCTTGGCTCCAGCCGCTGTAAAGAGCCCATGAAGGCAAAAACAGGCGAGCAGAGGGAGGTGTAAGAAGAGGAGCAACCTCTGGCAGCAGCGTGGTACCTCTCCCCTTGAGAAGGGAAGGGGTAGGGAAGCCAAAGCATGGATTTGATATGGAGAAGCAGAATGAGCCCTGCATCTCGTGGGCCAGCTGGGAGCCAGGCTTTAGTCCAGGAAGGGATGTGCCGTGCTTAGTTTCTTAACAGGAGGTCTGCAAGGCTGTTTCTGTGGACACAGCCAGGTGAAGGCTGAGGGGATCTGTAGGCATGCAGGCATCGGAAGGGGGGCTCAGAGCTGCCTGGGGGGACGGTGCCAGCACCTCTCTGCTCTGAGGCTTATCCCCTCCGTTGCCTTGGGCACCAGAAGCCTCAGGAGCAGGTTTCTGTCCTGCCTTGAACTCAGAAGTACCCACAGGTTGCTGTGGAGGAGCTGTGTCATCTCAGGTGTTCTGGGAGGTGATGTTTTTGGCTGTTGGGCTCCAGGTTGGTACGGGAGGCAGCCCTGGCACTGGGAAAACCAGTGTCTGTGCGGAGGGCCGGGAAGCCTGGCGCGAAGCAGATGAGTGTGTCGGTGCTTATCAGGGTGAGTGGCAGTGAGCACAGGCTCTCTGCGTGCGCTGCACCCGCAGACCTGGGCTTGTTCCTGTGAAATTAATTCATTAGCTCACTGTGAGCCTGCTCCCCCGAGCAGCAGGAGCCTGTTGGTGCCCAGGCCCCCCGCAGCCGACCCCGCTGCCCCAGCAGCATCGCCTTGCTCCTCAGTATCCCTGAGCCGGTACCCGCGTGTTCACAGCTAGTGCCCGGTACTGTGGGGTCCTGCCACACAGCAGCTGCTTTCGAAGCTGTAAATGCACAGCTCTCTCCATGGTTTAACACCCTTTAAAAAAAAAATCAAAGCAGATGGAGCTGGGCTACAAGCAGCCCAGTGTGTCTGCCCTGTTTAGATGCTTCTGTTGGACATCTCCCCACTTGGCCTCTGCCCCTGAGAGCTTTTAAAAGGATGTAAAGACTGAATTTCCCTTATCTCCAAAGCTGTTTCCTTTTGTGTGTTACTGTTATAGCTCAGATGGTATGAAGCAAAGGGTATTAAAAGGCAGACTGACTTTTCACTCTGATCCAGTCCGGGAAAGCTGCAGAAATGAAGGAGTTAAGTTTAACGCTTTGCTTTTCATGCACTAGCCCAGCATCACAAATAGTCACCCTGTCCTGTGCATCCCTTGGTGCATGATACTGGGGGCACACTGGCCTCATGCAGAGACCAGCTCTGTGTGTTAGGCTTGGTATTTGTCAGCTCTGGAGGCTCTGTTTGAATACTTTTGCTGGTTAGGATGGAAACCAGTTTATATGTGGGCACAATCCAGTTGCTGTTGGCCTGGGATGTCTGCAGCTCATTTATTTTGTCCGGAGGATGTACATGATTCCTGACCTCTGTGGTCTGGCCCCCATGCCAGCCCTATGGAGGATGTGAAGCTGTTTCCGGAGAACATATCTTGACTTTCAGTTCAGAGTCTCCCTGCGTGGCTCCCATATGCCAGCCCTGAGAGCAGCTGTGGGGGAATGCCACAGGGCAAGGCTCAGCCCTTGGAAGCAAGCACACGAACCTCCTCTGGTTGCGTTTAATTGCAGCTTTTTCTTTTGGTTGGATGTTTTGGAAAATGGTCATTGTTTTGCAATTCCTACCTTTATCCCAGTGGATGGCAGCAACAGAAACAGAGGTGGGGGGTGATACCTATAGACCTGGGCCTTGGCTTGCCTGCAGGTGACTGTTGGTGCCCCTGGGCTGTCACGGCCAGTCCCCCTTGGAAATAGAGCCTAAACGGCAGTGGTTTCCTCTCAGATGACTGCCCAGGGGTGATACCTAAAGGTGTTTCTGACAGGCTGCATCCTGTCCCTGAGGTGTGTCCAAGCGCTGCTGGCTGCTCCCTGCACATGCTGCAGTCGAACTGCTCCAGCCGGGGGGGGGTTAGGCTGTCAGGGAGGAGACATTCAGATATCAGGAAAAATGTCTTTATTGAAAGAGTGGTCAAGCATTGGAACAGGCTGTTCAGGGCAGTGGTGGAGTCACCATCCCTGGAGGTGTTCGAAAAGCGTGTAGATGTGGTACTTGGGGACATGGTTTAGTGGGTATGGTGTGGTTGGGTTGGTGGTTGAACTTGATCTTAGAGGTCTTTTGAAACCTTTTCTGTGATTCTGTGATTCCTGCTCTGCATGCAGACCCGCAGCCTCCTCCTGGCTTTATCCACAGCAGCAGCTGCCCCCAGATGGGCTCAAGGCTCTCTTGGGGCCGCTGCAGGAAGCCGTTCCCTTGCTGGGGCTGCACGGGGCCAGTCACTGCTCCCTCCATTAGCACCTATGGCTGTGACCAGGACAGCTGTGTGGTGCTTTGACACAGGTGAACATGGGCCTCTGCTCCTCGCAGCCCCTGCGAGACCAGAGAGCTCTTGAATTCTGACCTTCAAACCTCATCCCCCTTCGCTGCTGTTCTCTTTGACTCCTGTTGCTGCCCAGATTTTCCCAACAGCTGTCCTCTGCCTCTCTGGCTTTGTGCCTGGATCAATCTCCCTGCATCTGCGCAGTGACCCCCCTCGCTCCACAAGGTCCTCCCTGAGTTCCACCTTCCCTGCAGCCTCCAGCCCCTGAGCCTAAGACTCTCTGCAGCCCCCCCGGTGGCTCTGCCTGATGGAGGGAGTTCGGGGAACCTCTGGCTCTGCTGGGCTTTAGTGGTCCTGCTGCTGGGGGATCAGCACCATAGGGCTCCGACCTCTTTCCATTTGTAAACCCCCAAGCACAAACAGGTCTTAGTAAATAATAATAGTGTGATGAAGCGGTATAGATGGAAGAGATCTGACAGCCCCCATTGAATGTGACCTGAATGCGCAGCCCTGTTCCCTCTCCTCCCTGCATGCAGCAACCCCCTGCTCCTTAGGGCATAAATTACTTACCATTCCCTATAGAATTGAGGGCATGGTTAATTCACTAGCACAGTCCTGCTGCCCAGCAAAAAATGATGATGTTTTCTCTCCTGCGCCGGCTCGGTGCATGTGCCTGCCTGATGAAGGGAGGCAAAGGCTTTTTACTTTCAGGCCCTCTGCTTCTTTCTGAGTCTTAGGTCTTGTCTGATGCTGCGGTAGAACAGACAAGGTGCACATGTTGGAATATTTGCAAGTGGAAGCCAGAGCTATCATCCAAACACCTTTCTTGCAGTAGCTGGAATAGCTGGCCACAGGAGGCAAGCGGGCATTTCCTGGTCTGAATTCTTCCTGACCACGTGTTTTAAGCAGCCACTCACATTCGGTATCTCCTGGGTCCCATCTGGAGCCTGAGTGGGAAATTGTGCTCCTAGCAGTGTTTTGAGATGTAAAAATCACTAGTGTGGAATGGCTGTGAAGGATGCTCAGTGCACAGTGAGCAGGCTAGACAAAATATGTCCTTAGGGCTCAGCAGCGTGTAAGCGAGGCAGTGTGATGTGTGATTTGTGGGCTATTAGTAAGTCAACAAAGAGTCTGCAGTGGGGCTCAGTGGAGGACTCAGGCTGGACATGCAAAAGCCTCTGTAATGTTATCGTACAGAGCACTTCTCCCTGGGAGGGATCCAAAGCATCGTTTGTGGAGTTGAATTCATATCATAATTCATGGGGCATGTGATGGGCTACATTCATTTAGGCTGCTTCTTCTGCATCCTTCCTGGAAACTCATCTAGTAAGAGCTGGCCTCTGACATGTCAAGGTTCAAACATCCGTTGTTTGTTAATTGCTGGCAGTAGAAGTGCTTCTTTTTTGCCTTGAAATGTGGAATCCCTTCCTAGAATTGCACTGGGGACTTATAAAGGTCGGTGCCAAGTTTAATATATGCTATCTCACAAATTATCTGGATTAAATACAAGGACTGTGTACTGCCAGAGAGGGGATATTCCCAGCCTAACGTTGCTTCAGGGCCATGGAGATCCCAAGACATTGGACCTGAAAATTGCAATTTTCTTATGTGTGTGGGAGGGGTTTGGCAGGAGTGTTTGGAAGTGGTCATATATGCCTGAGCTAGAGAATTAATTGCCATAAAAACTATGATTTTGTAACCAATAGTTACAGCTGCAGGAAAGATCAGAAAGCATCTGAATAAATAAAATTAATTACCTCCTGCTTCATCCATATGAGAGCATAACCTTTCAGGGCAAGATTTAAACCACAGTCCAGCTGATCTCTAACTCTCCCAACTATGAAATTAAGAGAGCAAGAAGACCAGAAATACAAACAAGTAAAGCAGGAGGGAGTGGGGACTGCCACGCTGGCTGATGTGAGGAGACTGGTCTCTACTGGAGGCATATAAACTCAGAGGAGGGCAACGAGGAGGCAGCCTGCTGCTGTGAAAATATCACAGGCTCTCAGAGGCCATTGGGCTGTGCAGTCCAACCACCCACGGTACTGGACAGACAGTGGTTCCTGTTAATTGCTGCACTAGTCCACACCTCAACTTGCTTGTTCCTGACCTTGACTCGTATGTTTCTGATGCCTTAAGGTGGAGGGTTCACCTCCTGTCTCTTAGCATTTCCCTGTCTTGCTCTGGCTGTTATTCTCCACACAAGCCTTGGAATGGCAAGGTGAATCCCCACTCACCCCTGGCCTTCCAGATTTTGAACCACTTGCTGTTGTGTGCCAGTGAGGAATGTCAGCCTTGTAATTGGAGTGGGTCCAGAAGAGACCACAAAAATGGTGTGAGGGCTGGAACACCTCTGTGATGAGGACAGGCTGAGGGAGCTGGGGTTGTTCAGCCTGGAGAAGAGAAGGCTGCAGGGAGATGTTATTGCAGCCTTTCAGTACTGAAACAGGCTCTATAGGAAAGATGGGGACAATCTTTTTAGCAAAGCCTGTTGTGACAGGACAAAGGGTTTTAAGCTCAGTGAGGGTAGATTTAGACTGCATATAAGGAATAAAATTTTTATTATGAGGGCGGTGAAACACTGGCACAAGTCGCCCAGAGAGGTGGTGGAGACATTCAAGGTCAGGTTGGACAGGGCCTTGAGCTACCTGATCTGCTTGGGGATGTCCCTGCTCACTGCAGGGGGGCTGGACCGGATGACCTCTAAAGATCCCTTCCGACCCAGACCACCCTGTAATTAATCTCAAATGTCTCCCTTTTCGCCGCTTCGCCCCTCGCTCAAGGGCGGAGCTCCCCACGCCCAGCAGGGCTCGCTGCGGGAGAAGGGGCCGCGCTCCGCGCCCCCGCGCCTTCAGGAGGTTGCGGCGCTGGACAGCTCCAGGCCGCCGCTCCCCGGCTCCCCCGGGTGCGCAGGAGCTGGCGGCAGCGGGGCCAGGGCAGAGCGGCCCGGGGCTTATGGGGAGCCCTGGAGGGGATGTGGGGAGCCCTGGGGGGCTGCCGAACAGAGGGTTTGCCGCGGGGAGTGAGGATGAGGGCCCGGACGCTGTCGCCTCTTCCCGGGGCGCGGTGGCTCCATGCTCAGCAGAGGCGGCAGCAGTCGCTGGAAGGGCTGGTCTGCTGACATGTGTCCCTCCCTCCGAAAGACTTACGTTCCTACTCTTCCTATTTCCTAATCCCTCAGTAATGTGGATTTCAAGTAAATTTTGGTGCCAGTGAGATGCTGACCCGGGGCTGGGAAAGTTTCCAGTCTTCCCTGTCTCCTCCCAGCAGCTGGGGCCATGGGGTGCAGCGGACACACCAGGCCTGAGGAGTGGACCAGTGCCCAGAGCCATGCTGTGGCCCTGCTCCTGTCCCAGGGCTGTTGGGCACCTGGAGCAGGGACAGGAGCAGAGCCCATCCTGAATTGCTCCCTTCTGCCGTGATGCACAGCCAGGGAAGTGGCAATGCACCACGGCGGATTGGGTTCGTGGCTCAGCTCAGTGACATCCCACTTTTGTCTCCTCACAGGCCAACCCTGCTCCCATTATCGTGAACACAGACTCGCTGGAACAAGGGCTTTCTGTAAGTCACCTGGTTTTGTTTCCCTTCCTTTGAAAAAACAGTGCATTTTCCCTGTTCGGCAGTGCAGGGAAGGCTCCTTGAGCCCAAGGAGGCCCCAGCGACGTGGCAGAGGAGCCTGGTACCAGCGCCAAACTTCACTGGGACTGGGTGATGCAGAGCAGAGCCAAGGTTAACAGCACATGGAGGGTACCAGGCAGGAGGCATGCAGAGGGGTGCACTGGGGGTAAGCAGGCATCAGAGGAGGAGGGGGAGCTGGGCTGGCTGTGTTCAGAGCTCTTTCCTCACTGGCATCATACCCACTGATCCTCAGGGCAGCGGGGCCATTGGATGCTGCTCCTCTCCCAGTGGAGGCTGCCAGCAGCTGAGCAGTGCTCAGTGACTGTGAGTGTTTGCAGCCACAGTGCATTTGGCACTCTTGGCGTACTCTAAAGATGATCCTCCTCGATTTGTGGCGGAGAGGGTTTGTGTGCTGCCGCATCTCTTCCCAGAACATTAGCATACCATTCCTGCCGGGGGATGAAGGGTGGCCAGTGTGGATTTCTGCAGCACTGGCTCTGTGCTCATCGGGGGCTCCCTGGTTTTTCCCCAAAGGGAGCTCAGTTGACAGCTAGTCAGGACTGGGTGCTTTGCACCTGGTTTTCTTCTGATGCTGCAAATTTCAGTTACCTTCCACATTAATGAAGTGGCAGCAGGGCTCAGAGCTGGTGTTGGTTTGTCTTTGGAGTCATGATGGAGGGCTGCAGGTGACTTCTGGTGGCTGAACCTTCCTTGTGAAGAGCTGCAGATCTCAGCCGACAGCCTGTGGTGGGGCCAGTGTACATCAGAGCTGTGCTGGGCTGGTTGGGCAGGGCTACAAAAAGGAAGGGAAACCCATCTGAGACCTCTGCATCCCTGGCTGTATGTTTCGATTGTGCCTCAGGTGCTGGCCCAAAGCCACCTTACACTGGGGAGGAAGGTGCTGGTGCCTCTCAGTCCTGGGGTCCAGCAGCCTTGTATGGACATGGCAGAAAAGACCTGCTGTCCCCAGAGGTTCCCTTCTCCAAACGCGTGGCGTGACAGGGTGCTTGTGAGGTTGGAGGCCTCTGGCAGTGCGCTGGGCACCCCAGCTGCAGGGCAGCACCATGTGGCAGCCTGCGCTCACCCGGCCTGTGCCGTTCTAGAGGGACCTGGAAAAGGGCCATGTCCTGGAGGGGAAGGACGCACCGCAAGGTTGGACTGGAGCAAGTGAGGAGTGTGCTGTGGGCAGGGAGATATCCCAGGGTGGAGACTTGTCCTGGTTTACTGGGACAGAATCTTAAAATCGGTTTTCTGTTCAGGAAAACTGCCGTTCTGTAAGGACCACAGCACGCTGTTTCATGGGAACAAAGTGATCAGACGTTCTGTTATGTTTTTGGCTAATGCTGGTATGTGATGCTCAGGGTCTTCAGCAGTTGTGAGATAACCAGGTGCAGAGGCTGGAGGAAGTTGAAACACGGGGCAGTTTACACCAGGCTGCCGTATTAGTGCTATTCCCTACCATAATGGTCCCATTCACTATAAACTGGAGAGTTTTCTGGAGAGGGCCTTTCCTCCATCTTCCATGGCTGTCATCTCAAGAGGGACTTGTCTGCCATCCCACACTCGAGCCCTACTCCCAGACTGTATTGGCTGAGTATAACTCTGTGTACTTTATATTAATACTGTTATTAATATCAGTTTTTATTATTATTATTTTATTAAACGTTTCCATTTTAAAGGCAGCTCCTTCTTGCCCTGCAGGATGGCAGCTCCCTTCCTGCAGGCCCTGGGGTGGGTCTGGCTGGTTTTCGGAGCTCAGTTTCAGAGCTTTCGGTTTCAGAGCAGGGGAGACACCTCACCTTGATTCCTCCCAACCTCCAGCCTGGAAACCCTTTTTGCCTTCTACTTCATGTCATACCAGCACAGAAATGAGCCCTGCTGCATCCCTTCCTTCTCTGGGGTGCCAGGCTCCTCAGGCTCCAGGGAAAAACCCCCATTCGGCAGTTTCCCAGGTCAGCAAAGAAGCTGCACCTGGGGCTTGTTGCAGAAGAGCACACCAAAATGGCAAATCTGGCAGCATGTTTTTTACAAACCCAAAATCTGAAGCCTGTTGGCACAGTATGTGCTTGGAAGGGTTAAAGTCACATCTTCCAGTCTGTAATTACTTAACTATTCAATGTTTCCTTGATAAACAGATGGATGTAGTCTAGTGCCTTCCTTTTCTAGCTCCATTGATTGCATTGGACTGGCTGCTGGGCTGAATTTGGCCCCGGCGGCTTATCAAGAAGTCTGCTCCACATTTCAGTCTTTCTGTCCACCCTCCTCCCTCCTCCACCCCAAGAGCATGTGGCACCAGCAGCACTGTAAGGTACAGTGCTCTGCACCCCCAAAGTGTAAAATCCCAAATAAATTCCTATAAAATT
>NW_010203665.1:16081-30747 GCF_000695765.1 Mesitornis unicolor
GCATCCCTTGAAGGGTAAGGACAGGTGCTGGGGGAGGATCACCTGCTCCAGGTCATTGCTCACAGTTTCACTCCTCGGTGTATTTTGCCCAGCGGGTCCGTAGTGGGGAGATGGAGCATCAGAAGCCCAGTTCCCATGGCAAATGGGGACTCAGCATTTCAGAGCTGCATCTCTGAAGCTGAGACAACTTCTTGCTGCCCAGGGTGCATGGCAGCTGCTGCCAGGCAGTCTCAAAGGGAGCAGGGAAGGTCACTCCAAAGCCGTTGAGGAGTTGAAGGTTTCATAGCCTAGGTCCTTGGAGGTCCTTTGGTGCCCCATTGCTCAGCAGCCAGGAGCCACCACCTCCTCTGTCTCTAAAAGCCAGATCTAAGGAAGCCAAGTGCTTCCCAGGCCTGATCCTGGCCAGTGAGCACCACACGAGCCCTAGGCTCTGCCCCTGGTCAGTGCAGAGGCATCCTTTTTGCACAGTGCTGACTGCTGCCAGGGTCCCCAGATGTGGTCACTGCAGGACTAGGGGCAGCAGAGATGGCCACCACAGTCCAATGCCTTTGAGCAGGGCAAAACTTGCTTGTAAGCCTCAAAAAAACCAGGAAAAAGAATCAAAACTAAACTGCCACCCCCATGCTTTGGTCCCAAGTGCTGGTAGTGGCACATCCTGCTTCAGACCCCATCCCCCTGCCTGAGCTCAGCGGACTCGTCCCCACGGGGCTCTGGCAAGGGGCTGACCACGTATATGGTGTTTATTTATTGCCTCCATGAGCAAGGCCGGCACCGTGGGCAGTGTGTGCAAGGGGGCCGAGGTCAGGAGTTAGTGGGAAGTGGGTCGGCAGGTCTCAGCGCAGGGGCAGGACACACAGACGCAGGGAGGCGAAGGGAGGAAGCTCTCGACCTATTTTCTGTGGGCCCCCTGCCATGTGCAGGAAGGGAGAGCTTTCCCTTCACTGAGGCAGACGCACGCGGGGCATCGCCAGGCACCCTCTGCCCCTGGGTGATCCTCCTGCCTTCAGCCTCTCATCGTTATGTTGCTACAGGGCTGCTCCACCACCGTGTCCCGGTGCCTGTCCCCATCATGTCCTAACCACCAGATACGGGCTAGGTCCTGCTCTAAAAGTGGCTGTGGGCAGCATTATCCTTCCTGAAGGTTATTTCCTTTTGCAGCCTGGTGGGCTATTTGGGTTGGGCTTGAGGAAGCCCATCTTAGCCTTCTAAATTTGACCTCCATTTTTATTTGACAACAACAAAAATAAAATAAAAAAAACCCCTATTCCCGACTCTCCAGCAAATTGCAAAGCGCCTTCCATGTGCGCTGGTGCGGTGTTGTCCAGCAGAGCCTGCAGACAGCTTGCAGCAGCTCTGGAAGGTGTGTGCTCTTGAGTTTATCAAATGAGTGTTAACTCTGCAGCCTTCTGTTGCTGATTTAAATGTCATCATCACTAACTATTTCCCTGGTGCTTGAAAACATGAAAGGGAAGCAAAGGCCAGCAAAGTGAGCATCTTCCTGAGCCTTCAGGTGGGCTTGCTGCGTGGGAAGGGATCAGGAAAAAATACCCTTACTCTCTTCCATGAGAAATCAGATGGTGCTGAGGATCCGGATACGCTGGGAACGGCTCACGAGCCCCCAGCACCCACGCCAGCTCTGCAGGCGTTACAAAGGGAGACTGGAGCAGGATGGGGTGCGCTCTCCTTGCCTGGGGGCGATGGAACCAGGCATCTCCTCACGAGACAGCCCCAAACGTGAGCTGGGGAGGAGCACAGGGCACTGGTGACAGAGAGTGGGAGCAGCCTGCAGCAGAGCCAGGTCGTGGTGGCTCCAGTGGGTGCCGTGGGGAGGTTTTGCCGTCAGTGAGTGACTGGTATTCAGTTTTCCGATGCTAAAACGTTTGCTTTGTTGGCTCGTTCCCTTGGTTACATGGTATATATTAAGTTCTCCATTTGGCTTCCTTATGCAATTAACTGGTGTTCTGCTGCGTGGATTTTGGAAACGTAATCAGAGCTAAAACTTCATGGTCTGGCCTGACTGCCCTTGGTGTGCCCGGTCAGAGAGGCTGCTCTCAGCACACATCGTGCCAGGCGAACACCAGCACCACTTGCTTCCAGGGAGCAATGCAAGACACGGCTCAGCATTGGTAGCCCCGAGGTTTGGGGAGAAGGGTTACCCTGAACACACCTGTCTGGCAGCGGGGTGCCTGATGGGGTTGTGTGCCGGGGTTTGTGCTCCCCGGGTGCTTGCTGGCAGCAGCGGCTCGCTTGGTGGGGCTCACACTCTCCTGGCTCTCTCCACGGCTCACAGATTGTCAAAGTTTTCTGCACATCCCCATCCTGGAGGTATGATTGTGCTGTTCCTCTGTGTCCGTGGGTGTGCATATGGCTGGCTGAGTGGCAACGGCACCAAATGCCAAAGCGGAGAGGACAATGTGTGTAGTAGTGGAGGGTGCCAGGAATCTGAGTTGCTGGAAAGCCAGGAAGAGGCGACGCTGCGCCCCACGCGCCGGGCTACCAACTGTGGAGACAAGATGAGCCCAGAGGCTGCGGTGAGGGAGGCTGCGAGACACAGGCCAATGAGTCAGCCTCATGCAGGACTGGGCAGTACGGTAGGATGTGAGGAGGAGAAGGCAACCCATGGCAGAGGGAGATCCTGTGGTTGGGGAAGCGATGCCCTCCTGCCCATGGGAGTGCAGCCCAATGTGGTGCAGTGGCAGGAGGTGGCACTGACCACCGTCCCTGTCCCTCCAAGGCTGTCAGGGATCCTGCTGAGGGTTAATCCCAGTGCTCCCAGTGCTTTTCTGCAGAGGTGTCCTGTTCAAGAGCTGCCTAAAGCCTTGCCCAATGTGCTGAAGAGGATCAGAGCATCCTAATACCAGAGCATCTGGATGTCTCAACCCTGAACTATGCCCTGAAATCTTCCCATGGCTGAGAGGCATGAGGCACGGAGCACATCCAAGGAGGGACAACCCTCTCAGCCCATGTTCCCTGGACCCCCATCCTGTCTCTCCACTCTTCGGTCTCCCCAGCCTTGTCCTTCCTGAAGCGCCGTACCCACAGCAGGGTGTGGGATTGCTTTGGCCTCAACAAGGCTGAACCAGGCAGGGGACGAGGGTGCATGTGTCAGGGGGCACAGCCCCATCCTAGATCCTGGCATGCAGAACTGCTCTTCCACCTGGGCACCTGATTATTCTCACCTAGAAAAACTCCTGTTTCCTCTTCCTGCCTATAGATAGGGCCTCACAGCCACTGAGTTTCTGTCCATGGTGTCAGATGATGCCTTTAGTATAAATGATGTTTGCTGTCCCCACTGGCTACGAACCCGGCACTGTGGGGTTTTGGAAGATGGCCGAGCAGGGCCTCTGCGGGGCAGTGAACAGGGAACTGGGCAAGCAGGACACAACTGGTGTGCTGGCACTGGATAAGGGGACCTGGGTCCAAACAAAGCCATGGCAACTCCGGTTTCAGATACAGAGCACGTACAGAAAGTGGCTCTATACAATCTACCAGCCCTCGGTTAATGGTGGATGTAAAGGCCACATGTGCCTTGTCCAGGGGCTGCAGGCAGAGGCAAGGCTGCACGACGGGAGAGGCGTTTGCCTGCTGAGCCCTGGGTCCCGCCGCCTCTACCATTTTTGGGAAAATGGGAGTTTTTAACCTGATTTACCGTTTTTTATATTAGAGCCTACAGTGGCATCCCTTTTGTTTCAAGCCATTGCGTTTCCCAGAGCCCTGCTTTGACGTTCTGCGTATGGGAGATTTTCACGTGTGGGGATCAGGATGCTGTGTGGTGTATGGTGCTGAGACAGGCTACACCGCTTTTTTATATGAAGGCATCGCAATATTTTCCCCTCTTACTGTGGCCCACACTCGCACCTTGTTTCCTTCACACCCAACTAATTTGGTAGAGTAAATTGTTCTGAATTCCCTGTTAACACAGTCATTCTACTAAATTATTTAGAAGATATAAGCTGCTAAATGTGTTTATTATGTTATTATGTACAGACATAATTTTTTTTCCTTTAAATGGACCGAGCCCCTTTCTTTCCTTCCTGCGGCAGTGAATTCCCAAGGTTAATTACCTGCTGCGTAACAAAGGCGTTATTTCTTTTTGTGCCTTCGGTTGCGTTCCTTTTCATGGCTGGAGAAATGAGCCGGGAGAATAAAGGCTTTCCACTGAAGTGCATTAAAGTCAGTGGGCTTTGGCTCCTGCCCAGAAAGAAAAGCAGCACTCAGTTTAATTCCAGGGCAGGCTTGAGCAATTTAAGGTTTTTTTTCAGTGGTGATGGTGCAGCTTTTAGGTTGGATTCTCAATATTGAGCTATCAGAGGGGAAAAGCAAATCCCAGCAGGACCGGCACGGAGCCGTAACGCGCTGTCTCCATCTTCCCAGGTGAACGGCAGCGATGGGATGTTCAAATACGAGGAGATCGTCTTGGAAAGGGTAAGTGCCCTTTCCTTGCCCGCTGGCACTTTGTTCTGCCCCTTCCCACTTGCCCTCACCCTCGCTGATGGGGAGGGATTGGGCTCTGCTCTCTGCTCTCTCCAGAGGCTTTTGGGGGTGTCACGCTTGCCTTCCCCGCACACCCCCCACGGTGCCAGGAGAGGTGGGCTTGCTGCTCCTCCCCACCCCACAGACACCTCCAGAAGAGAGGGAGGAAGACTTCTCCCTCGCCTCCCTCATTCACATCCTCGCCCCCACAACTCCAGCGCGGAGCCGGCGGAGAGGAGGCTCTTTGTCACCACCTTTGCCGAAAAATGGAGGTGCCAGGAGTTCTGTTCCTGCAGGCGCGTGGGCAGGCACACCCCACAGCCAGCTGCGGGGGACCGATGCCTCCCCATCACTCCGGGGTACGCAGCCCAAGGATGTTAAGCAGCAAGGACAGGTTTCCTGGTAAACTGGACTGCAACGGGAGGAGTTTCTGCTTAAGCTTTGGCAACGCAGAGCTGATGGCGTGCACCACATCCACCCGTGGCTAAAATTAGCTGCCCCTGTGGATGGGGCTTATCCAGAGGCAAGCCAGCAGCACTCAGGGCAGGGAGGGCATTCCCCTGGCACCCAGGCAGTGGCAGGGATGGAAAAGGAGTGGGAAAAGCTGGCCGAGGATTTGCTCCGAGAGGTGGATATGGGTCTGCGGAGCAGGGCTGGCCGGGGCTGGGGGCTGCCCGCAGCACCCCATGGCACGCCTCGCCGCCTCCTCGCTGCCACACCAGCTGGCTCAGCCTCGCCGCGTGGCCGGCATCGCAGGGGAAGACGCATCGCTCGTTATCCTGTTCCTCTCTGCCTTTAGTCATCTCCCTCCTCCCCTTGGCTCTGCATCATGGAGGTGGGTGGACGGAAGGTTATCTGGGGCTGCCGTCTCACCCACTGCTTCCCCGGCGTGGCTGACGAAACCAGCCCAAGGGATGCTTCCTTTTTGGGCTGAGTGCTTCTCGCTCCAGGCCCGATTTAGAGGCAAAAGCCTTGTTTTCAGGGATTCTTTAGAGCATCCTCTCTCCTCAGCCCACAACAGGAGCAGGGGGTGGCTGGCAGGGTCGCACAGAGAGCAGCACTCACTGCTGCCCCTGTTTCAAAGCCCCAGGCAGCGATTGCCTCTCCAGCAGCAAGAAACCATGAGGGAATTTCAGTACTTGGCAGCCAGGGCCAGCATGGACCATAGCCAGGTCCTTCCCCTGGTACAGAGTGGGATCCAACAGCCCAGTCTCACTGTGGGAGAAGGACCCTGGAGCCTGCAGGTGAGGCTGTCCCCTTGCTGGGGTGTTTGGCTACCAGAGATGACCTCAGCATGCCCCAATGGCTGATGTGTCCCTTGTCCTTGTTCTAAAGGCTAAGGCAAATGCAGCAGCATTTTTAGGGCAATGACTGAGAAAGCACTGTCTGCAGAGGGACGTGGCTTTGGATTTACCCTCCGTACGTGTGTCGGCAGTGGGAGCTGCCCCTGTGTCTAAATCAGTCTCAATGCCAGTGAAGAAATCCCTCGAACTCCATTTGAAGTTTTATCAAAATAAAAATAAACGCCTCCTGGATTGTTTCCAGGTTTTGTGGCTAGCGTTGGAGTGCACCCTTCCTTAAACAGGCACAAGGAATGGCTGGAGACCACTTTGCACAGTCTCACCTGCCTTGCTGGGGCCAGGCTGGGTCTCTGCTGACAGTAAGCAGCTTTTTTGAGCTGAGCGTGAGGTATTTAGAATCCAGCCTAGGGGAAGGAGAACGGCCTCAGAGTTTTCACCTTTGAATGCCTCCTCATCACGTGCCGACCAAATCCCCGTCACCAGGAGAGCATCTGAGAGCGCTGAGTAGTGAGAGGCATTGGTGGCTCCCAGAGATACCATGTGCTGTGTCAGGAGTGACACAAAGTCAGAGCAGAGACCTCTCCATCGCCACAAGACCTGATGCTGAGCCCAAATTGCTCAGGAGAAGCTCGAGCCCCAGCCAGCTGCTGGTGCTTGATGATCCTGGGGAGGCTGAGCTCTGCTGTGCGCCACCCCCCGGCTGCAAGTCCCCCAGAAGGGCAGAGCTCCCCATCACCGAATGCTGAGCACTGGCACTGTGGGCAGCTGGGAGAGTGCTTGGCCTGGGCCCATTTGTGTAAGAGAGAGGCGGGCACAATAGGATGTGACTCAGTGTCAGCTCTTCCGCATGAGAAAACAAGGCGAGGAGCCATCTGATTTTTAAGGCAGAGCAGAAAAAGCAGGAGTTGTCCACTTGCATCAAGCACGGAGCTGGAAGCTGTGCCTGTGAGTGTGTCACTAATGGGGATCCTGTGAGGGGGAGAGGCGGTGCAGGGCCACAGCCACTCATCCTGGGATGCTGCCAGGCTGGAGCTGGAGATGCAGCGTGAGCCCTGCATTCCCCCGAGGCAGACTTCAGGATGAAGCTCAAGTGATGCTTCAAGCAAGGTGAGGAGGAAGAGGAGGCAAAACTGGAGACCCTGCTCTGTCCTGGCAGCCCCCTCCACCCAACCCTGCAGATTTTGGCATCGGCACTGCTGGTCCCCAGGTTGGCTCTGTGCTGGGGCTGCATCCCAGGGGGCAAGGGGCAGGAGCAGGATGCTGGTGACTGGCACAAGCCCTGCTGCTCCAAGTGGGCTGCAGCATTGATGTCTTCTCCTGGGGAGCAGCCAGCAAGGGGAGGCTTTTTCCACCAAGGACCACCCCTTCTTCCCGCAGCTCGCTGCCTGCCTGAGTCTCTCAGTGGAGACACGGCGGCGAGGGAGGTCCTCGACGACTCCCACTCTCCCGTTCCATCTGTTCGGTGCTTCACGCTGCTGCACCGAGCACCGTGGCTGATGAGCGCTGGTCTCCACTCCGGCCACGCATCCCTCTGCCCCCTGAGCCGGGCACCCTGGGGGATGACAGATGCTGTAAGAGCTCCCACGCGCCAGGCAGCCGTGGCTGAGGGAAAGCTGCTTCAGGAGGCTGGCAGCAAGCGGTTGCCCATGGTGGAAAGACGCAGTGTTTGATTTCCTGCAGGGTAACTCCGGCCTCGGCTTCAGCATAGCAGGAGGAATCGACAACCCCCACATTCCAGATGACCCAGGCATCTTCATCACCAAAATCATCCCTGGGGGAGCAGCAGCCATGGACGGCCGTCTGGGGTGAGTGTACAGGGCCAGGGGAAAAGGCCCTGAGTATCACCCGGGATCTCCCCAGGGACCTCCAGGCAGTTCCTGCCCCCCTCCTCCCCTGCCATGATGTGTTTCTCTGCCACTCCCTGGTCTCTTCCCCACAGCCAGGTCCCCTCAGTGCAGGGATGCCCCCTGCTTTCCCCTCTACTCTGCTCTTGTGAAGACTGCATCTGGAATATTGTGTTCAGTTCTGGGCCCCTCAGTTCAAGAAGGACAGGAACTGCTTGAAAGAGTCCAGCGCAGAGCCACAAAGATGATGGAGGGAGTGGAGCATCTCCCTTATGAGGAGCGGCTGAGGGAGCTGGGGCTCTTTAGCTTGGAGCAGAGGAGACTGAGGGGTGACCTCATCAATGTTTATAAATTTGTAAAGGACGAGTGTCAGGAGGAAGGAGCCAGGCTCTGCTCTGTGATGTCCAATGACAGGACACGGGGCAATGGTCCCAAGCTGGAGCATAGGAGGTTCAATCTGAACATAAGGAAAAACTTTTTCACTGTGAGGGTGACAGAGCCCTGGCCCAGGCTGCCCAGAGAGGTTGTGGAGTCTCCTTCTCTGCAGACATTCAAAACCCGCCTGGACGCCTTCCTGTGTGACCTGGTCTGGTGATCCTGCTCTGGCAGGGGTTGGACTGGATGAGCTTTCAAGGTCCCTTCCACCTCCTGAGATTCTGTGATTCTGTGATCTGACAGAGATTACTCAGTCTGATTAATATGAACTACAGAATTACAGATGTGCAAAAGGCAGATGCCTGCGGTCCTCTGCCATCTGCAACCACCCCTCCTCCCCTCCCTGCACCAGGCTCCGGCTCTCATCCTTTCCCCTGTGGCTTGGGGCAGGATCCAGCCTTTCCCCTCTTCTCCCATCTACCCCAGGGTTTCACTGTTGGGACCAGCTCCATTGACCCCATGCTCACCCCAGCACGGCAGGATCTGGCCAGCCTGAGCAGCTCTCCTCACCAGGGTGTGCGTGGCCAGGGGAGGGTGGCAGAGGAGGGTGGCCTAGGTTGGCAGTTCCCCAAGGGAGCTCAAGGCCGCCCTGTGCCCGCAGGGTGAACGACTGTGTGCTGCGGGTGAACGACGTCGACGTCTCCGAGGTGGTGCACAGCAAAGCCGTGGAGGCCCTGAAGGAAGCAGGCCCTGTGGTGCGGCTCGTGGTGCGTCGCCGGCAGCCCCCCCCAGAGACCATCATGGAGGTCAACCTCATGAAGGGCCCCAAAGGTGAGCCCCTCACTCTGCTCGCAGGACTGGGGTGCTGCGCTGGCCCATAGGATAGTGTGGGCTGACCCCCTGGTGTGAAATGCCACAGGGTGCGAGGCAGCATCACGGGGGATGTGGGATGAGAGGTGGCACTGCTGCTGTGCAGGGTGCCACAGGGTGGCCCAGCAGCATGGGATGCTGTGAGGTGTGGAACAGCCCTGGGCTGTGACTGTGGAGCAGCAGGGTGGCCCATTCCCTGCCAGGTTTGGGGCAGGGTGTGAAGGCCAGTGAGACAGAGGGGCTGTGCTGCCAGCCCAGGGTTCCATCCATCCGTCCATCCCTCACCCCTCACCTGCCCTCTCACTCATCCTCAGGCCTGGGATTCAGCATCGCAGGGGGCATCGGGAACCAGCACATCCCTGGGGACAACAGCATCTACATCACCAAGATCATCGAGGGAGGCGCTGCCCAGAAGGACGGGCGCCTGCAGATCGGAGACCGGCTGCTTGCGGTAAGCCCCATGCCCTCAGCTGGCCAGGAGGCAAAGCCAGGTGATCTCCACCATGCTGTGGTGCCAGTCCTGAACTCCCCTCCCACCAGCAGCCCTTCCTTGGGGTCCCCACGGGGATGGTGCTACAGGAGGGGCAGCTGCAGCACTGGCTGCAGGCGGGAGGGAGGTGAGACCCTGTCTGCAGAGCTACTGTGGCACCTACCCTGCGGGAAAGCTCTGTGCAGGGCTGCATTGGCCCCTTCCCTCCTGCTTGCAGCTGCGTCACCCAGCCCCTTCCCTCTGGTAGGTGAATAACACGAACCTGCAGGACGTGCGGCATGAGGAGGCGGTGGCCGCCCTGAAGAACACCTCCGACATGGTGTACCTGAAGGTGGCCAAGCCCGGCAACATTCACCTCAACGACATGTACGCGCCCCCCGACTACGCCAGCAGTACGTACACCGCTGGCGCGGCAGCCTGGGCACCACAGGGCTTGGGGGGACAGAGCACGCTGGGACGGTGGGCAATGCCGGGCTGGTTTCCACGTCCATGTTGTGAATGGATTTCTGCTCCTGATACCTTTCTCCTCCCCTGCAGCCTTCTCAGCCTTGGCTGACAACCACATAAGCCATAACTCCAGTCTGGGCTACCTGGGCAGTGTTGAGAGCAAGCCCGCCTACACCGTCCCTCCCCAGGTGACTCCATCGCGGTATTCGCCCATCCCTCGGCACATGATTGGGGACGAGGACTTCACCAGGTAAGTACCAAGCATGAGCATCCCTAATTCCTGCTCCTTCTCCTTCCCTCTCGTTACCTCCCTGGCTGCTTGACCTCATCCCCACTGTCAGTGCAGAACCTCAGCTGAAAGCCCATTTGTGGGTGCGTGGGCTCCCAGGGCTCCCACAGGGCTCACCCCCACCCCCCACCCCAAGACCGGTCCCTTCCTGCCTCGCTGCATCCCTCCCTTCCCTGTTCTTCCTCCTGCTCCTCCACAAGTCTTACATGTTCAGCTTTGTTCTCTTATTTGCTTTACAATATCTGGAATATGGGATGGTCCCTGCCCTCATGGTGCTTTCTGGTGCCGGATAACCTCAGCCGAAAGCCCATTTGTAGGTGCGTGGTGCAAAACTCAGGGCTCCCACAGGGCTCACTCCCACCCCCTACCCTAAGACCAGTCGCTTCCTGCCTCGCTGCATCCCTCCCTTCCCTGTTCTTCCTCCTGCTCCTCCACAAGTCTTACATGTTCAGCTTTGTTCTCTTATTTGCTTTACAATATCTGGAATATGGGATGGTCCCTGCCCTCATGGTGCTTTCTGGTGCCGGATAGCTGGCTGTCCCTGAGCAGAGCTGTGCTGAGGGTGAGGGGCTGGGGGGGCATAGCTCTGGGTACAAGTAGGGCTCCTTCTCCCACGCTCCCCAAGCCCAGCATCCCAAACCACCCGCATCTGGGTGCCATTTCGTCGTCTGCCAGCCCTGGGCTTGGCAGCCTCCTACCCAGCCCTGGCATGGACTTCATTTCCTCAGCAGCCTCATTTACACTGCAGGAGCAGGTTTGTTTCCTGAACCCGGGAAATAAAAGAGGAGCACAAAGGAGACATTGCTCTGAACCTAAATGTGGTGTAAAGCTCCAAAGCCTCATGCTAAGAGAGTGAGACTTGGCTGGTCCTGCTCTGCTTGCCCAGACTCACAGCTTTCCCTCAGCTTGCTACAGCCGCAGGTTTGGTGCTGAGCCTGCACCAGATTTGGTATCCCCAGGGCCAGGGCAGTAGGGCTCAGGCTTTATTCTCAGGACCAGCACTCAGGTTAGGCTTAGGGCTGGCGCTGCGGTTAGGAGCAAGGTCACAGGCTGGTTTCAGGGTTGTGTTTGCAGTGGAAGATGCTGTAACGTTGGATGGGATTCTTCGATTCTGTGAGGCACTGGTGGATGCCAGAGTGGGAGAGTGCGGCTTGCCATCCGGCGTCAGGTCTGCTGTCCTGCTGGGGAGTGGCTGCACTTGCCTTCAGCATGGGGATTTCTTGCATCGTGGTGCTTGGCCGTGGCCAGGTGCCTCGGTGCACTGTGACCTGTGTGGCACTGGCCTCTGCCCGCACCCCATCTCTCCTATCTGGTCTCAGCACCAGTGATGCCGGTTCCACAGGCTGTTCCCAGTGCTGTGTCCTCACTGGGTGCACAACTCCTGCACTGTCAAGGCACTGGGAAACGATGCCACATGCAGAAGCCGTGCTTTCTGCCATTACATTGCATCACAGAAGGGACTGAGTCCCAGTGCTCAGAAGAACGCACCATCTGTCTCTCCTACCTGCACCGATGTCCTTGTTTGCAGGCCAGAGGGCAGAGAGAGCAGCCCAGCCCAGGCTGGACGAGGCCCAGTGGCGATGGCCCTGCGGTGGCTCAGTGGTGGCTTGGCCGTGGCCCGAGTGCAGCACGTGCTGGTGGCCACTAGAGGATGGTGCTGCCTTGTGGAGGGCCTCGCTGCAGACAGGCTGGCACTGCTCGGCCACTATCCCCAGCCACAGCTCCTGCCAGATCCACAGCCCGCAGTAGGCTCAGCACCTTCCTCGTCCATCGCCACCCCTCCAGGACAGCTCCATCGCCACGGCTCTATTGGCTTGTGCATCACCAACATTGTGCACTGGGATCAGTGCAATCCAAATGCCTCCTACTGGTGTGGGTAAAGGCAGCGGCTCTCCTGACAAAGCAGCTCTCTCCCAGGAAGCCCCTGCCAGCCATTCCTCAGAGGAAGCAGAGGTCCTGGCCTGGATCTGCTAATGAGCCTCTTCCCCTGCCATAGGCACAAGTGCTGCTGCAGACATGGATGTGGCTCCAGTGATCTTTGTGTCTTGCAGCACCTGGGGCCAGGGACCAGAGCATGTGTTTTCCACCACTGCAACCCAGACCTGGCACAGCCCCACAGGGTCCCCATAGTCATGCTGTGCTGAGGTCCCAGCATTAACACTGCAATGTCCAGCGTGGGATTGGCCTGCAGGAGCCATGTCCTGCCTCCTGGGATGAAGATGGAAGTGGAGAGCCCATGTCATCACATCCTGGTGCATCGCAGCCCCATGCTGCAGTCCAGCTGAGTCCTGAGTCCCAGCTTAGCTCAAAGTTCGAATGCATCTCAAAGCCATCAGGATAAAGCAGGTATTTTCTGGAGGTCACGAGGTAGATTCAGCCTCTGCCCTGTCAGAAAGGCACAGCTGGAGTTGCAGCTCTGCCACACCTCTGTGTTGGAACGCAAGGGGCTGCGGCAATGCATGGAGTACGTGGAGCTGGAGGCACAGGGAGCCAGGCTGTGAATTTGCCCTCGCTTGGATGTTACCCCCCTTGGTCGAGGCTGTGCTGTCCATGCCTGCAGGGGCAGGAAGGAGTTAAGTCTGTAGGGTGTATCAGAGTGAAGGGTGCGTCCTTTCAGCACTTCCATAAAAAACCCTGGTGTGGGTAGGGAAAACCGTGGCCCCGCAGCCAGCAAGAGGCACAGGCTGCAGCACGGGACTGCTGCGGAGCATTCAGAACATTCCTGCACCTCGCGCCTCCTGGCCAGCGCCACCAGCAGAGTCTGCCATGCCACAATGTTCACCGTCAACGTCTCGTCGTCCATGTCCTACAGGAGACAGCCGTCCCTGTCCCCTTCCAGGCAGCGACGGGGCCATGGAAGCAAGTGTGACCAGAGGTAGGAGACTGGGGTGCTGCTGTGCCTGGTGGGAGGCGCAAGGACAGGGAGAGGAGCGGCTGGGAGGATCAGGCTGTGCTGAGCCCAGGATTTGGGCAGGGCAAGAGCCCACCAAGACCTTCTTGCAAGGCTTCCTGCACTTCTCTATGTCCGTCTGCTGTTCCTACTGCTCCTTATAAGGTGGTTGCCTGGAGCCAAGTGACATTCAGCCCATCAGAATGCCCCCACGGGAAGGGATGGTGGGACACTTTTCCTGGGGTGCTGGTACACATCCCTGGAGGTAAATCCTGCTGCCTTCATCCATGAGAGCACCAGAGCCTTCTTCCATCTGCCCAGGTGATGGCAGTGATGCTCCAGCCTGGCCCAGGGGGCTGAAAATGATGTTTTCTTGCAAGAGCAGCCTGGGAGCCGGCAGCCAAGCTGCAGGGCTTTGTGCTGCCTGTTCAGCCAAACTTTATTCCCCTGTGTTCCTGCTCCGCTCATGCCGCCTGAGCCCCGTCCCTTCCCTGGCTGTCACCACCAGCTGGGGACCTGGCTGGACCAGCCCCCTAGGTGCCCCAAGGTCCCTTTAGCACAAGTCTGCTTGCATTTTGGGATCCACCACGCGTGTCCTCAGCCATTGCCGTGCCAGAGGCTCCAGCATCTCTCCTGCATCCCAGAGATCTCCCTCTGCTCCCCAGCAGGGTTCATCAGGCTCCTGAGCTCACTGGCAAGTCCTTGGTCCTTGCAGTACCCACCAGAATGACCAAGATCCAGCCGGTCACCACCACAGATGCACCGATGATCCCTGGCATTGTGTTGGCTGACAATCACCGCCAACCTGTGCTAATCGTCTGGCGTCATTTATTCCTTCTTATTTTAATCCAGTGCTTGAGCTGGGAGCTGCTATTGTTTCCATCAGACTTGGTGATTTTTTTTTCCCCAGACGAAAATCGACGCAGGATTTTTGCAATGCCAGGCAGTCTTTCCGCCTTTGCCTGCCTATTGTTTGAGCTGCAAAATAATTAAGTCATCATCAACAAATTTAGGACTTCTGTTGAGCTGCGCAGGGCCTGTGGCAGGGGGTACATGGGGCTGTAGGCGTGCTTGCTGTGCTGCGTGGATGCAGAGGCTTGACCCCCCCTGCCATCAGTGCTGTCCTTGATGCCCAGGCTCGCAGCATCCGATGGCGCCTTGCAGCCCAGTGTTTCTGTGCGTGATTTCACAGCAGATGCTCTGTCTCCGTCCGTGCTCTGTCTCACATCACTCATGCAACTGCCCACATCTCACCCGGTTTATCAGTCTCCCCAGCGCCAAGGGCTGAGGTCGCACTGGGGGTGACTCCAGCCCCATCAGTGTGCCAGAAAGCCCAGGCATGGCCAACCCTGTCACCAGCTTCGCTGCTTCTCACTTCGATGTCTACCTGTCCTGTATCTGTCCTTCCAGGGAGCCCCGGAAAATCATCCTGCACAAAGGCTCCACCGGCCTAGGCTTCAACATCGTTGGAGGGGAAGATGGTGAGGGGATCTTCGTCTCCTTCACCCGGGCCGGAGGCCCTGCCGACCTCAGCGGAGAGCTGCGGAGGGGAGACCGCATCCTCTCGGTGAGTCGCGGGGGGCGCCCCTCCACGGCCTCCCCCAGCCCCGGGGACACAATTCGGCAGGGTCCCTCCCCTGTGCCCGTGCGGACGTGGCCCCTGGGTGCATACTGTCGGAGCAGCAGC
>NW_010203666.1:0-6586 GCF_000695765.1 Mesitornis unicolor
TCTTTAGCTTGGAGAAGAGGACACTGAGGGGCAACCTCATTAATGTTTATAAAATTGTAAAGGGCGAGCGTCAGGAGGAAGGAGCCAGGCTCTTCTCAGTGATAGCCAATGACAGGACAAGGGGAAATGGGAGCAAGCTGGAGCATAGGAGGTTCAATCTGAGCATGAGGAAAAACTTTTTCACTGTGAGGGTGGCAGAGCACTGGAACAGACTGCCCAGAGAGGTTGTGGAGTCTCCTTCTCTGGAGACATTCAAAACCCGCCTGGATGCGTTCCTCTGCGACCTAGCCTAGGTGATCCTGCTCTGGCAGAGGTTGGACTGGATGATCTTTCGAGGTCCCTTCCAACTCCTAATATTCTGTGATTCTGTGATTCTGTGATTATGTAATTTGCAGAACAAGAAAGATTAGATCTCTCTTGCAGACAAAGGGCCTGACCTTGCATGATAAGCTTGGAAAGCAAGTTGCACAGTGACTGAGTGGTGGTCGCGTGACCAGCGCCTGAGCAGTCCTTACCAGGTGAAGACAGGCAGCTGGCAAAGACGTGGCACTTGTGCAAGGCAAGATAGCCTGACCAAGATGTGCAGTACATTCAGCAACCATGGTAATTATCTGATCGTGACCACATAAAAGAAACTGAGAGTAAACCAAGGTGTGCGCTCTTCACTGACGATCGATGATAAAGGACTAACGGGATGCCGCTGGATCCATGATGGTTACTATCCTTGCAAATCTACTCCGAAACCTTGCTTAAATTCTACTTCACTTTTTTTTTCCTATCCTGTCCTATCACTACTTATTTTGAACAAGTAAAGCTGTTTCTGGTGACATGGTATCTGACCTTGTTTGTGTCTTAATTTCACCCTTGGTGTCACCGAAATACTGGGATGAAAAGAACTTATCAACACCAACGTGATGCAGATAAGCAAACACTTCTTTATTACGGCCAGGTGCGTATATATGACCATATATGGCCATACATTTTCCAAGTTCAAATTGTTTACATTAAAACGTTTAATTGATCGTTTGGTGTTGTTTCACCTTAATATAGGGAACTTACAGAACTTTAGTCTCTCTCCTCCTGCCTCTGAGTATAGCAACATAGGTGCATTCAATATTTAAAAACTGGAACAAAAACATTCTTTCCCCCTTCCCTTATTTCTTCTAAGGAAAACATGAAAACTAGTTCTATGAGACCATGTGAAAGACTCCAAAAGAAAACACAAGGGGGATGTGTGTGAGCAAATTATATTAATGAAAAATTGAAAGTTTACAAAAAGAAAATAGCAAATAGCTACCCAAAAAAACCACCATGACTTTCATCTAAGGTTAGATTTTTCTGAACTGATGTCCATTAGGGCAACCAGTAAACAGCCTGGCAAGCATCTACAATTATTTATAGGAGCAAAATATATCATACAGCAGTTGAAGAAAATTTTAAGGTTGGACATTGTAAGTATAAATACTTTTAAATAAAATCTGGAACACTGAAAACTAAAGCTATAATTATGCACTAACATAAGACATCTAAGGCAAAGCATTAAAGACTACAAACTTTTCCTTATAGAGAAAAAAAAACAAGCTTCAAGAGTTTTTTCTCAGTGAAAGATGGAGTCATTTATGCAAATATTTGCATTTCTCAAGGGAAGGCAGTTGCAACCAATTACATCAATTAACCTGTGCCACTGGAACACCTACAGGCTTCCAGAGTTGCTATGTGCATTTGTAGAACCCAGTATTTAGATCCACAGAATAGACACCCCCCCCCTTTATATGTATGTAGTTCTTTTTAAAATTGCCTACTTACTAGTCCATACAATGTTCAAAGAAAAGTTTTTGGTAAGTACTAAGCCTTATGCTCCTGCATAGAAGCACAATCAAAACACAAATAATTTTTTCAGTTTGGCACATGTCTTTCCCTTTTTTCACTCAAGAAGCAGAACTCCACTATAACAGTAAGCGTATATTTTGAGCTAAGACATACTTCTTGGTTTGTCAGGATTACCAACTGTGTATTCACGACAGAGAAAAACTTAAATATGGACATGAAATATATACTTTTATTAGGCCCTCAGAGAAAAGAATTACTGTGGCTTCTTTTAAGAGAGGAAGCAGATCACCATGATGGATACCAATTCCTCGCTTCAGAAGAAGTACATGCTCAACCTGAGGAGAAACATATTAAGACCAGTAAACATTTTTAATATTCTTTACTAAAAAATAAAAACAGTATGTAAAATCTCATCACTGCTCTTAGTGTTCATGTAATTCACTATTTCCTGATTTTAAATGCAATAAATAACCCTTCAATATTATTTTCCAGTTAGAACTAAGAATTATATGAATGGTTAAGCCAGCAGCTAATCTTTTCAGTAGCAGAGTAGTCTTAAATTGGGTTAGGCCAACCGTGAAGCTACGCCCTAATTTACATATGCAGTCAGTATTTAAATTTGCCTATGTTAAAAAAATTGCCTCATTTAAAATAAAATTTTAAATAGTGATCCTGGTATGCATGAGATATTTTGTTTCAATTTAAGTTGCAGTGATTTCATTTATTAATATGTGCTGTAAAACAGTGAAGTTAGCACATATGAGAGCCATACAGGGAAACGCAGGATGGAAATGACTGAATTAATCTCTTAAATTCTACAAACATTATACTTCAAACAAATATCTACATAAATTTTTCTATGCTTGTTTTTTCTTTTAAAACAAAGATTCTCATTAACAATCTAACTATCAACACTTGGTTACCACCCCAAACCTAATTCTGAGAATACCCTTTTCAGGTATCATTGTCCATAGAGACCAAACCAGATCACTTGGATATAATACCACTGTTATAAGCTTACTAAAAACCCAGCACATAAAACCTTCTATATTGGATTTCTATTTTCAGTTCTTCTCAAGTTCACAAAAAAACCAGATATGATTAATCTGAAGCAAGTAGGTATGCCCAAAAAGTAAATGATTGTTTTTTTCAAGGAGAAATTGCCATGCTCACAATAAAGATCAATACATTAAATGGACACAAATAAATAATGGAAAGAGGGAGTAAGAAAGAAACTATAGTTTTAGTATTTCTTACAGAAGTACTGAATCCTGTCATATTCTGTTCATTTAGAAGCTTGGAATTTCCTACTGTAAGGATACAGTCACTATGTTCAGTCATTATACAGTAAATTAGAATGCAGATGCATCAATTCAACTTTTTGAAAGACTCAGAAGTCAATACATGATAAAGTGCATACTGCATCCTCATTTGAACTATTTCCATAGAGTTTTAACCAAGATATATATCTTTATAAGCCCCGTCCTGGTTTGAACTAAACAGAACTAATTTTCTATTTAGTGATTTTACTTTTCAGCTCAGTCTCTTCTAAGTGGCTGAACTTGCTGAAAACTAGCAGCATGTTTTTTCCCAGACAGTGTGTACTGATAAAGTTGAAGGCCAATTGTCTCACCATGGGTGCTGTGTCTGCGCCTACGGAGGAAGAAGCAGACCCCAAACTGACCAACTAGGTATTCCATCCCACGTACGTCATACTCGGTATAAAGCCGAGAGATCACGAGGGTCTCGACCCTTCTTCCATCTTGGAGACCTTTCATCTTGGACCCTTCCATCTGTTTCGATCCTGCAGTGACCGAGGTCTGAGCAGAACCCTGCTGGTTCGTCTGCCTCTGATCCTGATTCGTGTGTTCCTGCATCCCGCTCCCACCTGCTGCTGAGTTCGGTCTGGGACTTTTCTAATGCCCTGCTCTGCAGAGCCTCTGGTGACGTCATCATCATTGGGGGGAGGGTGGGGGGAGGATTTTATATTGGTTTTATATATATATTTGTTCATATTTGTATATATTTAATTATTTTCCCTATTTACATTATTATCCTGTAGTATTAGTATTATTGTTTTTTTAAATCTGTTAGTTTTATTTTCCAACCCGTAAAGTCTCTCTCCCTTATTCTCTTTTCCCTTCTGGGGAGGGGAGAGGGGTTAATAGAGAGCGTCTGTCCAGGATTTAGTGGCCGGCCCAGCCCCAAACCACGACAAGCCCTCACATTTACTTAAAAACATAATTTGAAAAAAGATAAAACACAGGGTAGGAACTCTATGGTTAATTTTGGCATATGTCAGTTGCAGGAATCACAACTGGAAGGAATTCTAGTCACTGAGTCCTATTTCACAATGCCGAGAAGCAATGCAAGAGATATTAAATCCCAAGGAGATCAATGAGAATATCCAGTTTATTATTTCTGTACCCAGAGCCTCAAAAGTTGCAGAAAACAACAGACCAGCAACTACCCCTATTTAATCTCCACTCGCCTGAGGAAGCTTTTTGTCTTCATTTGAGAGACAATCAATTGCATTATTGAACACTTCTTCAACCATATTTTTTCTTCATCTAAGAAGGCAATTTTTAAGTTATTACAAAATCCAAAAGGCTAATACCCTATGTAAATAAAGTGTTACTGCATTCTAATATTTACAAAAGTTTACAATTAAAATAGTGTGGAAGACTGTGAAGTCCACGTAAAAACACCCATATCAGATAAGATGATCAAGACTTGAATGTGGGCCTTAAGTAGCTTGACAGTAAGCAGAAGTAGATGCTCAGGTAAAAGGAAGAACAGAATAAACTTCAGCTATTTCCAAACTAGGGATTTCTCATCCTTACGTACTTCGTTTCTGTTTCATAAACCTCCGCTTGTTTCTCTTCTATCTACTAGTCTCTGCCTGCATAGACATAGATGCTGCTACTCTTCCCATTAACTATTAAGGTTTAACGCTTACTAATTAAGTAGTAGAAATATCAAGAATATATATTCAAAGACACAACTGAAGAAAGCATACAAAGAAATGCACCTCTACGCTTGTGCAAATTTTTACATTTTTCTGACAGAAATAGCTGTATCATTTTGCAATTGTAGTGGGTTTGCGTGGCAAGGTTTTAGTAGCAGGGGGCTACAGGGGTGGGTTCTGTGAGAAGCTGCCAGAAGCTTCCTCCATGTCTGATAGAGCCAATGCCAGCCAGCTCCAAGATGGACCTGCCACAGGCCAAGGCCAAACCAATCAGCAATGGTGGTAGTGCCTCTGTGATAACATATTTAAGAAGGATGGGGGAGAAATGTGGCAGAACAGCAGCAGGAGAGAAGAGTGGGAATATGTGAGAGAAACAACTCTGCAGATGCCAAGGTCAGGGAAGAAGGAGGGGGAGGAGGTGCTCCAGGTGCTGAAGACCATGGTTAGGCAGGCTGTCCCCCTGCAGCCCATGGAGGTCGACAGTGGAGCAAAGATCCACCCTACAGCTCATGGAGGAACCCATGCCTGAGCAGGTAGATACACCTGAAGGAGGCTGTGACCCTGTGGTGAGTCCGTGCTGGAGCAGGCTCCTGGCAGGACCTGTGAATCCGTGGAGAGAGGAGCCCACGCTGGAGCAGGTTTGCTGGCAGGACTTGTGACCCCATGGGGAACCCATGCTGAAGCAGTCTGTTCCTAAAGGACTGTACCCCATGGAAGGGACCCACACTGGAGCAGTTCATAAAGAACTGCAGCCCGTGGGAAGGACTCATGTTGAGTAAGTTTGTGGAGGACTGGCTCCCGTGGGAGGGATCTCACGCTGGAGCAGGGGAAGAGTGTGAGGAGTCCTCCCCCTGAGGAGGAAGGAGCGGCAGAGACACCGTGTGATGAACTGACTGCAACCCCCATTCCCCGTTCCCCTGTGCCACTCGGTGGGAGGAGGCAGAGAAAATCAGGAGTGAAGTTGAGCTCGGGAAGAAGGGAGGGGTGGGAGGAAGGTGTTTTGAAATTTAGGTTTTATTTCTCACTTCCTTACTCTCATTTGATTAGTAATAAATTGAATTAATTTCCCCAAGTCGAGTCTATTTTTCCTGTGATGGTAATTGGTGAGTGATTTCCCTGTCCTTTATCTTGACCCACGAGCCTTTCATTATATTTTGTCTCCCCTGTCCAGCTGAGGAGAGCGAGTGATAGAGTGGCTTGGTGGGCACCTGGCATCCAGCCAGGGACAACCCACCACAAGAGCACTGAACCAGAACATACAAAGATTGGATCAAGTAAGCCAGGAAGAACCCTGAACAGTTCACAAACATGAAATGGTATGTTGATGTCAGCTTGTCACGGTTTAGGCCCAGTGCATAACTGAGCACCACGATGCCCTAAAAAGGGCTAGTCAAAATAAGGACTGGGAGGGCTTCTCACCACTTAAACAGGTCACAGGCAAAAGACAGACTCATCATAAGGAAATAAAAAAACCAAACAATTTTAATTTTGTTACCAACATCAGAGTAGAACAATGGGAGATACAACCCATTGACTTAAAGTCAAAACACCTTCCCCCCACCCCTCCCTTCTTCCCGGGCTCAGCTTTTGTTCTCAGTTTCTTCACCTCCCCCTCCCCCTTTGCCTTGAGGCGTAGGGGGATGGGAGTGAGGGTTGCAGTCGGGTTTTGCACCATGTGCTCCTCATGGGAGGGAGGACTCCGCCCAGTCTCTCTGCCTGCTTCCACGTGGCGTCCTTTCCATAGAGGAAACAGACCTCAAAAGTCCAATACGGGTCTGCCCACAGCTG
>NW_010203666.1:6945-7170 GCF_000695765.1 Mesitornis unicolor
CTCTTTTTGGGCTGGAGCTGCAGCAGGGCTTAAGCTTAAGTTGGGGTCAGGCTGGCCCAGCCCGGCCGGGCAGGGCCGGGGCCGTGCCGATTGGGGCCGGCGCAAGTGAGTGAGCGAGCGAGAGAGAGAGGGAGAGCATGCCCTGCACCCCCGTTAAATCCATGAATTCGCAGGGGCGCTGATTGGCTTGGCCCTGGTCAGAGGTGGGTCTGACAAAGGAAAAGG
>NW_010203666.1:7256-7639 GCF_000695765.1 Mesitornis unicolor
CCCCTCACAGAAAACCCAATACATTCCACCCCTCGTCATTGCGAATTATGTATTCAAGAATTATTATCAAAATTCACATAAACAAAATCAAACTTCCCACATAACATTTACAACATCATCATCAGGGCAGTTTATACACAAAAACCACCCCTCGTCCCTTCACCACAACGAAGAAATATTCCTTATGATCATGCAACATTTTAACATTGTCCAATCCATACTTTTCCCGTTACTACTCCCAATTAAATATCCTTGTCTTGAAATTGAGCCATGCCCCACGTTGGGCGCCAATTTATCCTGTCTCTGTTTAGGGCTCAGGGCAAGCCCAGGGAGCAGGATTTTCTCTCTATTGTCCCCTACCCTCCCAGGGGAGGATTAAAAAA
>NW_010203666.1:7849-8187 GCF_000695765.1 Mesitornis unicolor
GTGCCGGGGAGCGGGTGGTGGCGGATGCTGCCAAGCACGTGGGGGTAGCCCCAGCCATCCCGAGATGCCACCGGAAGCTGTCCCGGAAGCCAGGAAAGCCCGCGAAAACCTTGGGCCTCCTCGGTTTTTTTAGACTGTGGCCAGAAAGGGGAGGGAACAGTACGGATCTCTGACCCCCCAGAGTCCTACAGCTACCACCTGTCCTTCCCTTTCAGGCTGGTAACCCTTAAACCGCAACACAGCTTCAATGGGGGACCAACTTAAATGCCTTTACACCAACGCACGGAGCATGGGAAACAAGCAAGAATTACAGATGTATGCATGCCTACAGGGCTATG
>NW_010203667.1:0-4063 GCF_000695765.1 Mesitornis unicolor
ACTACGACTACGCCAGCAACAGCGTGGTGCTGCACCTGGACTCCGGCGACGAGGTGTACGTCAAGCTGGACGGAGGCAAAGCGCACGGAGGCAACAACAATAAGTACAGCACTTTCTCTGGCTTTCTTTTATACCCTGATTAACACAAAACAAGCGACGCGACACAACTGTCCCCGGCACCGAAGCATGTGGGACCGGTTGGCGTTTCTGTAGCCTGTCGTGCCGCTGTTCCTGCTGGTGTCCGCTGTCCCCGCAGGTCACTTTAGCTTCATTATCAGTTTGTATGGTCTTCCTTCCTTCCTTCCTTCCTTCCTTTTTTTTTTACTGCTATAAAACTTCCTTCCTTCCTTCCTTCCTTCCTTCCCCTTCCTTCCCCTTTCTTTCCTTTCTTTCCTTTCTTTCCTTTCTTTCCTTTCTTTCCTTTCTTTTTCTTTTTTTTAAAGAAAAAATCTCTGTGGAAACAAAATAGAAGTGAAACAAAGTGACCTCCTTCCTTACTCTCCCCCATTTGCTCTGAACCACCTCTCCCTTTGTCAGCCTCGGTGTTTTGTGTGTCACACAAGGGACTCGGCAGCTTGAAACTCTCCAGTGGTGCCTGGGGGGTGTAAGAGAGCCCAGAGTTCGGACTGTGCCGCACACGGGATTTAAACCTATCACGTTTTTTTTTGTCAATGAGTATTAATTATGATGATGAATTCTCAGATCAACTACTCACAAAGTGGGACTGGACCATAACTATTTTTTCCTCTGCTGCTTTGTTTGTATGGGGTCAAGTGTAAACTTTTCTGTGCAATGCAATGCTCGTGTGAATGATGGTGTCATTAACGTCAAACCTGTTTCTGTCTGCAAAAGAATTCAGTCGTTGACCACAATCACCAAAATATCACATTAAATTATGTTTTTAGACAACGCTTTCTTGCTGTCTGTCTCTTCCAGTGCTGCAAAGGAGCGCTGCGGTGGTGCCACGGGAGGGTGGGAGGCAAGAGGGGGTTTACTTCAGTCCTCTAGGTATGCAACAAAATATAAAGTTAGGATGGGGCACTTTGTGTCCTGGTTATGGTTTTGGGGGGGAAGAAGCAAAAGAAGAGGAAAAAAAGCTTCACCTTTATGCAGTTTTGTAAAAAGGCAGCACAGAGTCATCAAAAGGTGAAACTGGGGGTGTGGAGAGGATCTCTTAAACAGATTTACTGGATCTGAGCCTGATCCAGAGGTTAGTGAAGTGCAAGAAAAAGTTTAATCAGCGATTATGGAAAGCAGTGTTTCTGTAACACACTTGACAAATGTAAGAAGGCAGCAGGGGAGAGAGTCTGTGTAACCCCCTGCACTTGCCATGTGTATATGGGCTGGAAACCACACCTGACCTTAGGGGAGTCTGTGCAATCCACAAGAGGGGCTGGGAGAGAAAGCTCCCTGATGACTGACAGATTCAGACCATTTGGAAAGGTTTTCTCCTGCTGGTCCTCAGTAAATCCCAGCCACTCTGGGTCCTTTTAAAAGCAGATAGGTGTGTAACTAATGCATGCAGTTCTGAGCCTTTGGTGGAGGAGGTGCATCCTTCATCATCACCCCAGTAGATAACCTCCTTAGTTTGGGTAGATTTGGGCTGCTCTGCTGAAGCTGAAAGAGCTAAGTTGATTTACAAAAGCTCTTAATTTCCATTTTATTGTCATGTCATTTCATTTTTCCCTCCTGAAGACCTTACCTCCTTGTCAGCCTCCTGCCCTGTGCAGCCCCAGTGCAGTTTCACAGGTAGGAGAGACAGGAGCTGGACTGCAATGGCTCTTCCAGGGCTGGAGATCTGCCCCTGCCCTTACATTGCAGGAGGAAAGGGAACCACAGCTGGGCTGAACCTGTTCAGCCCCACTTTGGGGTAGCCCAGTGATGACTGAGTTCTTACAGCCTCTTCTGTCTCCTACCTAGTCTTCAGTGGGTGTTGTCTTCTCCTTGGCTGGAAGAGGAGGGTCAGAGAGAGAAATTCCTCCCTTCATCCTGTCCTCAAACAGTCCACAGCTGAGAGAAGCAAAGTTCATAACCAGGTACATGTGTTAGACACTTATCAATCTCTAATGTCTTGTTGATTTGTACTATTTAGAATATAATTAAAACCAGTGTCTGAGACCCAAATGAAGTATAATTGCTATGGATCCTCAATTCCCCCCGGATCTGTAATCCTTTTTGACTATTCCTCCCCTCCCCTCGAACGAAATGGAGCTTAGACACAAAGCCCTCGGTTTAAATTTCAAAAAATTAAAATTGACATGCAGCAGCATTAGCAGGAGCCAGGAGGAATTCTAAGGAGGTGCCTGGGCTCTGCTTTATCCTTTGCATTAAGAAGCAATTTGTACTTCTAACAAAGACCCAACTGTTCCCCCTTGGCAAAAGGGCAATGAAGATGCCTTGCAAGGGAATTGCTGTTCACAATACTTAAACAAATTTGAATCTTAGATTTTTAAATCTGTATTCCCTGGTGGAGGCTGCTCCTTGCAATTCAAATGCAGGGCTGGTGGTGTGTGCCTGCCAAGGTGTCAGTAGCTAAGCAGATGATGGATTGATGAGGCAATGGGAAGACACAGGCTCACAGTGGCGGTTTGCCCCAACAGTGATCTATGTATCTGCACATTATCAATGTCATGAGGAGGCTTGAACCACCCTCGCTAGATGTCTCATTTTCCACTTATCTCTTATGTACTAATTATCAGGCTGGATTATTCCCCAGGATAGAAACAAAAAAAAAATGCTCGTTGCCACTCCACTGACAGTTTACACAATCGATAGAATGAACATCTTCCTCGGCTGCTTGCAGGCTTTTTTATTTCCTCTCCTCATCGCAGGGACCTCCAAGCTTGCCTCTGTGGGGGGTTGATGGCTCTCACCCAGCATCTGTGGTGCTTGGACAGGCTCCTCCATCCCAGTCATTGTGGCAGTGGCTCGGTGTGTGGGTTGGTTTTATCCTGAATTAACACAAGGGAAAAGCAATTGAGGGATCAAAAAGTTTAGTGCTTGGTGGTGCAGCTGTCCAGAAACACAGAGGCAGTGTCATGGATGGGGATGGCAGTCCCTGAGCTGTGGGTGGTACCTCTCTGGGCTTGAGGACTGGGTCCTCCTCTGCTTAGGTGTAGTCCGTGGGTTATAAATATTTCATGGCACAGAGAGAAGGGTCTGTTTGTAGTGGGGATACCCTGGTCCCCTGGTTTGGCTCAAAGGAGGAGAATTAATGCATACTCAGAGGCTGTCTTCAGCTCTCTCTGGGAACGGCTTTCCCAGATGATATTGGCATCTCACACAACAATGAGCCAGTATCTGCTCTGGAGGTCTGACCCCTCAGAAGTGTTATTTTACTTGCTGAGTAAGCAAATGCTCTTAAAAACTGTGAGGTGATAAGATGTGGTGTGAATAGGGAAACCTCCCTGAAAGGAGTGGAAAGTCAGAGGTTTAGAAAAAGGGTATCTGTTTTGTGCTCAACTGTGTGCTCAAGTTAAAATAATTTTTAAAAAGTTAAGGTAAAAAAAAAAATAGATGTTCATGCTCTCGAAGCAACTTAGATATTGCAGCAACAGATCTCTGATCTTTGTGCTACTGATGTGAATCCTTGACCCTTGCACTGTACCTGGGCAGCATCGACTATGGAAGAGATCTCTGGAAAAAGGGGGAGTGGGGAGACACCCAAGCACACAAAACAGCATGAAAGGAAAAATGGGGATGCTGCTGAGAGCCTCTAGAGCGGTGCCAGCCACCCCTCATCTGCGGCCATGCCCTGGAGGAACGCATCCAGGTTATTCTGCTCACCTGCAAGCCAGCGGGTTCATGGCTGGGCACTTGCTTTCTTCTGTTTTGACCTTCACTGGCTCGGGGAGCCCCTGGCAAGTCTCCAGTGAGGTGGGTGAGGAAATCCTGCTTTGGCTTGTGTGAAGCAGGTTAGCTGCTGAGGCTAAGTTTTCACCAGCAAGATACAGAAAGAGACTTCTGAGGATACATGTGCTGCAAGAGCAGCTGAGTGTCTGGTGTCCCATGCAAAGTCTGGTGCCTCTGTGTTTTCCAGGATCTGGGCTCACAGATTTTCCTG
>NW_010203667.1:4094-4938 GCF_000695765.1 Mesitornis unicolor
CCTTTGGAGAGCGATGCTTGGGTTGATGGAGCTGCACTGGTCTGCAGCAGGGCAGAACAGCTCCACATCTGGGTTCCCTTTTGCTGTTAGAAAAGCAAAGTGCTGCTTTTTGTGCCTCATGGCTTGACACATGCATGGAGCCACGCTTTGGTCTTGAGTTTACTGCTTTTGAAACTCACTCTGGGCATTTTTCTTAGTGATTTAATGCTTGCTTATCTCCTTGCTTGCCTCCTTCAGTCACTTACCATGCCTGGATGAGTTTAATCTGCGAACTCACAAAGTAGGGAAGATGGGTTTGGTAGATGCTTGTGTGATTTCTGTTTATGCCACAGACTAATTAATTAAAGGGGTCCGTGGCAGATAAAGGCAAAATGGCATACAAAACTATTTTAAATCGTCTATGTTTGTATTAAATATATATTTTTTTTGTAACATGCCATTCTTTTTCTTGTCGTGATTGGACTGAACTCTGGGAAAAATTCCTGCTAAGATCCCGTGTCTTAGTATTGTCTCTGGGATAAAGGAGCCTGTCAGAATAAAATAAAGACTAACTGAATCTTCATTGACTTTGAGACTGCAAGGAGTTTGGTCCTCTTCACTGTGAATGTCTGCATTGTGCAGAGACTTGGAAGATTAATTATAGATGAGAGAGATAAACTGTTACCATGTGGACACCCTGGCACTTACGGGTGAAGCCTGCTCTCAGCTGGTTTCATGTCTAATGGCAGAAAGAGGTTCAGCTTGATTATAAACTATGCTAACATGCAAATGGAGGCCCATATCTCCAGACCAAGCCCATCCCAGTTTAGAAGTTAATCCCTTGGTCCCACAGCAGGTCCCACAG